>NC_060954.1:50327465-50329383 GCF_022045245.1 Lucilia cuprina
ATAGACTAGACTATAGACTAGACTATAGACTAGACTATAGACTAGACTATAGACTAGACTATAGACTAGACTATAGACTAGACTATAGACTAAAGTCTAGTCTATAGTTCGCCCATATTAGCCAAAAATTAAAACTAATGTTACTTTTAAAAATTTAAGACGCCTTTGTAGGCATGGAATTTCACCTACATGAAATCTCAGGACATTTGGGAAACGCGAAAATTTCAGTAAAACTAGAAAACTTTCCTGATTTAATGATAATATATAAAATTAATTTTACTGTCACTATTTCTTGAATATTTTTGGTATTTTTTCTTTCTTTCCGAGTGATATTTTTTTAAAGTTATTTTTTTTTGAATCAATCTAGTAATGGCGACATCAATTTATGTGGATATGTTCCCTTAATTTATTGCACAACACAGAAGAAGTATGTACTTTCTGTTAAATTTTGTTTACTTTTCACATCAATCATACGACATGATGGCTCAGGGGACATTTTAACTGGAAAATATCCAAGAAAATAAATATACTAACAAACAAAAAAATTGTGCGAAATAATAGCAATATCTGAATTTTTTGTCTCTCGTAATAAATAAACATTTATGTGAAAGTTTGATGAAATTTTTCTATTAAGATTCTGTTATCAACAAGGTCCTTTTTTCATGAATTTTCACTTAAGAATTTCAAATTTTATTTTTAAATAAACAAAAGTGTGTTAGTAATGATAACATTTATACAGTTTTCTTTATGGAATTGTGATGAGTAAATTTTAGGTTATAATTGAAAGTCTATAGTTAGTTTGAAAATTTTATTTGTTTCTTATTTTCTTTAAAATTCTTTAAAATGACTTATATTAAATTTTTTCTAAAATTTAAAAAAAAATATATATATTTTTCATATACGCATCTATTCTTAAAAAGTAATCTAAAGCCACAATAAAATAGTTCTATTTTCATAATCTATATGAGATCATATAGCAACAATAACAATTCAAAACTACAGTTGCAGCAAGTGGGTTTTTTTTTGCAGCAAAAAGATTAATAAAACTGTGTCAAAAAGCTTATGGTAACAAAATTTTTTTTTTTCAAGCAACTATACCGAATTACTACTTGAACTAGTAGTAGAACCAATAGAAAAAAAATGGCGTTAGTAAAAGAAACTATGCGGTTTATTTGAAAACAAAACAAAACAAAAAAAAAAAAAACTCTTCAACTTGTAGGTTGGTGTTGATTTTATTTCGGTTGGTGGTTTTATTCTTTATTTGTTGTTGATTTTTTTCCTTTTTGTTTTACTTTTTATTGTGTCATGCAACAAAATCAGTGGCAGTATGCTGTAGCAGCAGCAGGAGCCTTTAACACATTTATCATTTTGTGTTGACAAATAATGTGTTGAAATGCAAGACAAGAAAAAAAAAGAAATATGTACGTCACTTCACATCACCACTATCATCAGCAATAGCCATAGAAACACTGCGGTAAGTATTAGTTTTTTATCTCGATTATTTTTTTTTGGTTTTGAAAATATACCACATATTACTCCTTTCTACAGGCTTTGTCACTGGTGCTATATACTACACTATTGCTATGCTACCATTTCAAGTGAAACAATTTTTTTAATACTCTACTTTTATATGGTGGAGAACGATTGAGAAGCAGTTTGTTGCAACCAAATGCGATTATTGATTTACAGCCAACACAACATTTGATAATCCGACTAGAATATTGTTTATAGTCCAGTCTATAGTCTAGTCTACAGTCTAGTCTATAGTCTAGTCTATAGTCTATAGTCTATTCTATAGTCTATAGTCTATTCTATAGTCTAGTCTATAGTCTATTCTATAGTCTAGTCTATAATCTAGTCTATAGTCTAGTCTATAGTCTAGTCTATAGTCTAGTCTATAGTCTAGTCTATAGTCTAG
>NC_060954.1:50329770-50346359 GCF_022045245.1 Lucilia cuprina
AGTCTAGTCTATAGTCTAGTCTATAGTCTAGTCTATAGTCTAGTCTATAGTCTAGTCTATAGTCTAGTCTATAGTCTAGTCTATAGTCTAGTCTATAGTCTATTTTGTTGTATAGATAGCTAGCACTATAGTCTATACTATAAATAACACTATATTCTGGACTATAAATAGCGCTATAGTCTGGACTATAGATAGCACTATAGTCTGATCTATAGAAACCACTATAGTCTTCACTGTAGATACCACTATAGTCTGGATAAGACTATAACCTGGACTATATACAGGACTATAGTCTAGACTATAGATAGTACTATAGTCTGGACTATAGATAGCACTATAATCTGGACTATAGATAGCACTATAGTGTAGACTATAGATAGGACTAAAGTATAGACTTTAGTCTAGTCAATTGTCTAGTCTATAGTATAAACTTTAGTCTGTAGTGTGTATTAATAACTAAGTTTTTAATGGGATATTCACAAACATTGCACAATCATACCTTTGATTTGCACTGATACCATTGGCATTGTTGGGGCGCCACCTTGACGTTTTGGCAGTGTTGTTGCTGTTGATGTTTCTGTTGTTGCAGTTTTAAGTACTTCTGCTCCTGTTGGTAGTGATGATGATGCAGATGCCACATTGTTAGATCTCTTAAAACGTTGTATGTTAGCTTGAGTGCCACTTAGAAATGTTTTAAGAGGGATCATCTCCTCCTCCTGCGCCTCATCGACATTAACATTATTATCTGCATCATGCTTGTTTTTGCTTCTGATGTTGTTGTGTTTATCAACAACATCTTTTGTTGTTGCCTCTGTTTCTGTAGCTGTTGTACGATACTGTAGATGCACCAATTTAACGGAACGTTCTATTATATAAATGTGAAGAGAAGGGTGAGGAATAGTATTAGTAAATGCAAAAAAGTGCTATCATTTTAAACAGACTAGAATACGTCTTTGATGTTCTTTTCTTTTGTGTTTTTTTTTTTTTTTGTCTTTTTTCTTTATAGAATCGTGCATATTGAATTCCTATTAAATACAAAGTTTAAGGTTGTTGTTTGTCTGATGTGGTCTGTTATTGGTTTGATATCTAGCTTAGCCTGGTCTTGTCTGGTTAGGGGCATACGTTGTTGGTTTTTTGTGCCAAGAAAATAAACATTTACTACAAATTGCAATTTCATAAAATAGCAAAAGAAAACTCAAAGTCAGTTGGTTTAAAAGTTTTAATAAAAATTAAACTAAAAGAGATCAACCAACTTAAGTTCAAGTTTATTTGTAAAGTAAATTTCTAAGAATAAATTAAATTAAACTATGAATTTAATAAATTTAAGTAAATTGAACGAAAATATTTATTGTGGTTTCACCCAAATTTCATCATTTCACTGATTGATTGATTATTTGATTAATTTACTATTGTTATAGATTTAATAATTTATTACATTAAACAGAAGTTTGTACCCGGCATTGCACTTGGTTTTTGAAGTTTTTTAATTAAGTGTATTTTAATGAAGTTACAAGGAATTGTAGGCTTTCAACTAGTAACATTTGACTTTGTTATGCTCAAGATTTTTGACTATTCTACAGCTAAGACCATTGACTACTCAAGAGCAGTGACCATTCTTTAATCAAGTCATTATTCTATAGTCCTTTGCTTATTTTATAGTTAGGATCTTTGACCAGTTTATAATCAAAATCATTGTCTAGTCTATAGTCATGATCCTATTTTATAGTAAAGATCATTGACTACTCTATAGTCAAAATCATTGACTATTCTATATTCAATATCATTGACTATTCTTTATTCAAGATCATTGACTACTCTATAGTAAAGATCTTTATCTATCAAGATCATTGGTTAGTCTTAAATCGAGGTATTTGACTAGTTTGTAGTCAGGATCATAGTCAAAATCCGTGACTAGTCTATAGTCAAGTTCCTATTCTATAATACAGGGCATTGACTATATTCTATACTCAAGATCATTGTATTCTATAGCCAAGATCATTGGCAATTTTATAGTCAAGATCATTGTCTTCTATAGTCAAGATCATTGATTATTTTCTATCTCAGACTACTGATTATTCTATAAACAAGATCATAGACTTTTCTGTAGTATAGATCATTGAGTATTCTATATTCAATATCATAGAATAATCTATATTCAAGGTCATTGGATATATATTCAATATCATTGACTATTCTATAGTCAAGATCATTGACAATTCTATAGTCAAGATCATTGACTATTCTATAGTCATGATCATTGACTATTCTATAGTCAAGATCATTGACTATTATATAGTCAAGATCATTGACTATTATATAGTCAAGATCATTGACTATTTTATAGTCAAGATCATTCACTATTCTATAGTCAAGATCATTAACTATTCTATAGACAAGATTATTGACTATTCTATAGTCAAGATCATTGACTATTCTATAGTCAAGATCATTGACTATTCTATAGTCAAGATCATTGACTATTCTATAGTCAAGATCATTGACTATTTCTATAGTCAAGATCATTGACTATTCTATAGTCAAGATCGTTCACTATTCTAAAGTCAAGATCATTGACTATTCTATAGTCAAGATCATTGACTATTCTATAGTCAAACTATAGTCAAGATCATTGACTTTTCTATATTCAATATCATTGAGTACTATATCCAAGGTCATTAACTATTCTATATGTAAGATCATTGACTATTCTTTAGTTAAGATCACTGACTATTCTTTAGTTAAGATCACTGACTATTCTATTTCCAAGATCAATGTCTATGCTATAGTCAAGATCAGTGACTATTCTATAGTCAAGATCACAGGCTATCTATCGTCTATATATAATATAATAATCCAAGACTAACCGGGCGTGATCTTCTGAAACTAACAAACATAGTAAATGTCATTGTATTCTATAGTCTGCAATATGTTGTATTCTTTATATAGCCGAAACTAACCGGAGTGTGATCTTCTGAAAATAACAAATTAACAAACAGTTTCTTTTGCATACATATAAAATTATCCAAGTGTTTTACATGTTATTTAATATGCCCGTGGTATGTTGCAACAATGATTTCTATTGCAAAATTTATTTTTAAATTGCAAGTGTCAGTACTATTGTAAGCAATGTTGTACATATTGATTTCTATTCTAAGTAATTGAGTTAATAATCATAAAACTAATTTTTATAAAATTTCAAAAATTAACTTACTTTTTCTTGATTTCCCAAATATTAAATCTTTTTCATGATCTTCCAAATGATCTAGTAAATTAGTTTCATCAATCTGCAAAAAAAATAAATAAAAAAAAAAATATTAAAAAAATAATTGGTTTATAGAAAATTTTATGTGAATCAAATCGTCTACTAATAATAATGAAAATTACCAAAGGAAAAAAACATTAATTTATTTTGACGAAAGTTAAAAAAAACCTCAACAATCCAAGCAACGCACATACATACATACCATTTAAAACATAAAAAACCATCACTTTCACTTCAATCTTTGTGTCAAAATCTAAAGCTAATACTGCTCTTATTTCAATTTAAAAAAATTTTCCTACAAGACAAATTTTCTCTAAAAAAACAATTAGTAAAAAAAAAAATACAATAACATAAAAAATTTTAACCGCTGAAAAACGTTTTACAAAAAAATTTACCTTGGTTCCATAAACTCCAGAAAATTTACATAAATTTAAAAATTTCCTAAGAAACTTAGTTGTTAATTAAACACTCTATAGTTTTATTTTAAATATATATGTGTTTTAGTAAATAATACGATTATGAGTTGAAAATAATAAAAACGAAAATATTTATGAATAGAGTACATGATTTTTGTTGAGGGGTCGGTTGATGGGAGAGAAAAGCTCACGCTTATGCGTATTTAATTTAACCATGCATAAATCTATTTTATTATATCAACCATGCATTTATTTTAAAACTATAGAGCTGGTGTAGTTGTTGTTGAACATACTACCTGAATGTACAACTCCTCCTCTATGGCACCACACTATGCTAGACTCTGTTGATACTTGGATTTTACATTTTCAAACATATGTAAATTGTTGGGGTATTAGGGGGGTACAATTTAAGTAATTTTCAGAATATATATACCTAATTTGAGATTAAGTAAAGACTAGACTATAGATTCTAGACGCTAGACCATACAACAAAAAATAGACTAGACTATAGACTAGACTGTAGGCTAGACTATAGACTAGACTATAGACTAGACTATAGACTAGACTACAGACTAGACTATAGACTAGACTATAGACTAGACTATAGACTAGACTATAGACTAGACTATAGACTAGACTATAGACTAGACTATAGACTAGACTATAGACTAGACTATAGACTAGACTATAGACTAGACTATAGACTAGACTATAGACTAGACTATAGACTAGACTATAGACTAGACTATAGTCTAGTCTATAGACTAGACTAAAAATTTGACTATAGTCTAGACTATAGATTTGACTATAGACTAGACTAAACTATTGACTAGACAACACTAAGGAATAGTCGATATTCGTTTCTATAGTATAGTCTATATCCTGAACTATCAAATATTGTGTATTATGAGGTATCATATATAAATGTTTTGCTGGGAAGTACTGCTTTAAATTTATTCCTCTGTATAGCTTATGGTTTTTGCACTTTTTTGTCTATTATTTTTATTGTTCTTTTGTTTTTGCTAGAGTTTTTGTAATTTGTACTGTTTTTTTTTACATTTTATTAAGATACAATTTAATGTTTAACATTTTGACCTCTATTCTTGTATTGTGGGGCGGAATTTTTAAAATATTTATAAAAAATTTTCATTTTTTATAGTTTCGTTTCTTAGTTTGTAGAAATAATTAGCATTGAATTTTTGTTCAAGTTTAAGTAAATTTAAATATCTGCTAACGGTGAGATTTTTTTTAGCAAGCTACAGTGGAGATGTTTTTAAGAAGTTGTGGAAGAAAAAGTGGTATTTGTTGAATGTTTATACGGGTCGTTTAAGATCACATCTCTAATGTGCAAATATCTATTAATTCTGAAGTAAAGTAGAATATTAAGCTTGTGAACAGTTTTTCAAAACATTAGGGCCCAAGGTTTGTGTTTAATCCACTGACCCTGTATGCAACATAACTTGCTGCTGTAGCAAAAACAATTAATACAAATCAAAAGTACGCTCTAGTACCTTCACAACATCTCTAACTCTTTATGTTTTGCCAATGAGCTGGAAATTTATTACAAAAAAAAAAAAAAATGGTTTGCGGTCAATGCATTTCAATTGCATTTGCATTTTATATGAAAGCAAAAGACCAAGCAATCAAGCAAACGATCAACCATCTACTAGATATTCATTTACAACATTTAAAGTTTTAAAATGATTTTTAAATGCTGTAGTCTATTGAAATCTTATTTTTTTCATTTTGAATTTTCTCAACAGATAACGAACACTTTGTCAATTTAAAACTACAGCAAACACCAAAATTAATTGACGATTCATTTGTATTCATACGACGCTATGCCAATTCATCGCAACTAATAGAGAATTCACATAAATTAGTGACTAGATTGGAGAAATGTTTCTATCACAATGAAAACTCAGCACTTGACCTTTGCGATGAGGAAAATGTGGTAGGTTTTTTTTCTTAGTTCGCTTAAAGACGGAAGTAGAAGAGAAAATTTGTTAATTTATTTGATATATATTTTTTTTTGTAGCGTGGTGTTTTCCATCACAATAATACCGATTTTATTATACATCCTTTACCCGAAAGATTCGGTAATAATTCTCATATTATTTTGGAATCTGAAAGAGAGGTTTTCGATACCTCTTGGCGAAATTCTACACTGCTAGATGAAAATATACAATTTGAACCGGATGAAGAGGATTTTAATGATTTAAATTTAGAATTACCCAGCAATGATGAAATGGCTACCATGAGATCCACCAGAAATATTGAAAGAGATTCGGAATATAGCAGTAGTATACATCACAAAACACATCATCATCAACATCAGTTACCCCTTAATTTACGCTTTAAACCCAGACATCATCATCAGCATAATCATCAACAACAACAGCATCATTATCATCACAAAACATCCTCAGCTAGAGGTCATCACAAGCATCACCATTTATATCCCGAAGAATCTCAGTCTTTTAAACGCTACAAACGCTATATACACTCTGCCAGTCAATACTCTAATATTCCTGATGTTTTACACATTGAAACGGCCATTTTTGTGGATATAGATTTATACAAACATATGGCGAAAAACTTTCCCAAAGACACCAGTTCACATTTGATACGTTTCGTTTTGGCCATGATCAATGGTGTTCAATTGTTGTATCATCATCCTTCATTGGGTAAACGTGTGAATTTTGTTTTGAAACGTTTGGAAATTTTAGAAAAAGATCCTCCAGAATTGCGAAGATCTAGTGATATTGATATATATTTAAGTAATTTTTGTAAATGGCAAAATGATTTAAATCCCTCAGAGCATACGGGTTTAAGATTTGATCATGCAGTTATATTGACAGGTGAGTAAAAGATCGGGAGTTTGTTTTGTAAAGTATTGCCTTTTATAAAATTAATTGATCTCACTGAAAAAAAAAACTAAAGTACCGGATTCATTTTAATTTATAAAAAAATTTTTCCAAAAGATTTCTCTTAGAGCAATTTTATCAGTTTTGTTTTTTTTTTAATTCATTATTTCCATTATATTGTTTTTTTTATTGATTTTTTCAAGGTCTTGATTTGTATGTGGTGGGTAAAAATGGTAAAGTGATCAGTCAAGTTGTTGGTCTCGCACCAGTGGCTGGCATGTGTATACCAACATCATCGTGCACCATCAATGAGGGCAAACACTTTGAAAGTGTTTTTGTTGTGGCCCATGAAATTGGACATAAGTAGGTTAAATACAATAACAACAATTGCAAAACAATTACAGCTACAATAATTTATGATCATATGTTTGCTCTGTACGATTTTACAGTTTAGGTATGCGTCACGATACAATGGAACAGAGCTGTGATCCCACATCACATATAATGTCACCCACATTGGGGAGTGGTAAAATAACCTGGTCACAGTGTTCGAGAGCATCGTTAAATAAATTTTTGGAGTAAGTTTTTTTTTTTGGCTTTTATATTTTTTTTAGTCGAGACCATAGTCCAGAGTCTATTGTCTAGACTATAGTCTAGTGTATAATCCAGATTATAGTAAAATCTTATAGATTATAGTCCTATCTATGGGACCATCTTTAAGTCCTATATATAGACAGACTATAGTCCTATTTATAGTCTACACTATAGTGCAGATTATAGTGTTATCTATAGTCCAGACTATAGTCCAGACTATAGTCCAGACTATAGTCCTATCTATAGTCCAGCCTATAGTCCAGACTATAGTCCTATCTATAGTCCAGACTATAGTCCAGACTATAGTCCAGACTATAGTCCAGACTATAGTCCAGACTATAGTGCAGACTATAGTCCAGACTATAGTCCTATCTATAGTCCAGCCTATAGTCCAGACTATAGTCCTATCTATAGTCCAGACTATAGTCCAGACTATCGTCCAGACTATAGTCCTATCTATAGTCCAGACTATAGTCCAGACTATAGTCCAGACTATAGTCCAGACTATAGTCCAGACTATAGTCCAGACTATAGTCCAGACTATAGTCCAGACTATAGTCCAGACTATAGTCCAGACTATAGTCCAGACTATAGTCCAGTCTATAGTCCAGACTATAGTCCAGACTATAGTCCCATCTATAGTCCCATCTATAGTCCTATCTATAGTCCAGACTAAAGTCCAGACTATAGTCTTATCTATCTTATCCTATCTATAGTCCTATCTATAGTCCAGACTAAAGTAATATCTATAGTCCTATCTATAGTCCAGACTAGAGTCCTATCTGTAGTCCAGGCTAGAGTCCTTTCTATAGTCCGGACTATAGTCCTTTATATAGTCCAGACTTTAGTCCTTTCAATAGTACATACTATAGTCCAATCTACACTTATATCTAAAGTCCAAACTATAGTCCTATCTATAGTCCAGGTTATAGTCTTATCTATAGTCAAGTCTGTAGTCCAGACTATAGTGCTATCTATTGCCAAGACAATAGCGCTATCTATAGTCCAGACTATAGCGCTATCTATAGTCCAGACTATAGCGCTATCTATAGTCCAGACTATAGCTCTATCTATAGTCCAGACTATAGCGCTGTCTATAGTCCAGACTATAGTGCTATCTATAGTCCATTGCCAAGACAATAGCGCTATCTATAGTCCAGACTATAGCGCTATCTATAGTCCAGACTATAGCGCTATCTACAGTCCAGACTATAGCGCTATCTATAGTCCAGACTATAGCGCTATCTATAGTCCAGACTATAGTGCTATCTATAGTCCAGACTATAGTGCTATCTATAGTCCAGACTATAGTGCTATCTATAGTCCAGACTATAGTGCTATCTATCTATAATCCATACTATAGTCCCATCTGCAATTCCATCTGTAGTCTAACTATAGTCACATCCATAGTTCAGACAATAGTCCAGACTGTAGTCGCATCTATATTCCAGATTATTATCCCATCTATCTATCAGTTAAGACTATAGTCCCACCTATAGTCCAAACTATAGTCTTATCTATACTCAAGACTATATTTCCATCTAAAGTTCAGACTATAGTCTAGTGTAAGAAGTCTAGACGATAGTCGATTGTAAAGTACAGATCCTAATTTGATTTCTCTATAAGATTAAAACAGGCCAAATGTTTGTTTAATGTGGGTGAGTTTAAACATAATCTGGATCATTCGGCTGATGGTATATTGCCAGGAGAACGTTTCGATGCCAATCATCAGTGTATGTTGAAATATGGCAAAGACTCTAATCGAGCCAAAAGTCAATCTTTAGCTGATATATGTCGAGATTTACATTGTCAAAGAGATCGTTATACTTGGACCTCACATCCGGCTTTAGAAGGAACCTCTTGTGGGGATAATAATGTAAGTTAAGTGATAAAAAAACAAATTATATAGTTTATTAATGTGTTTTTGTAATTTTAGTGGTGCCGCAGTGGTTTTTGTGTGGTTAAACGTCCCGAGACTTTGACATCAGCCAAACAAACTGCCGGACTAGCTAAAGCTAATTTCGATAAAACTAGCTTTTTGGAAACCTCTAAAGTGGGACATTTATTGCATGAATACCAAAAGGTAAAGACCAAATATATGATTTACAATTTTCCATGCTAAAGAGTTTTCTGCTTTTAGCCCTCTAGCAGCTGGAGTGAATGGAGTGAACCCAGCGCCTGTGATTCCAGTTGTCTTTATGGTCCTTCGAAACGTTTGCGTGAAGGTAGTACGGGCCTTAAAATACTCACCCGCAAATGCATAGACTATAAAAGACGTTGCATTGGTAGAGATCGAAAATTTGAAACCTGTGTTGCCAAACAGTGCTATAGTGTGCCAATCATAACAATTGAGGACTTTGCCAAACAGGTTTGCGAAAGAGCTCAAAAATTCGATATGGATTTAACGGGTGAGGGAGAGCAAATTGTGGGCAATATAGAGGAATCGTGTAAAGTTTATTGCAAGACTAAAGCGAATGGTACTAAATCGAGATCATGGACCTTTCCGGATGGTACTACTTGTCGTTCGAAACTCTATGGAAATGAAGATCCCTCCTATTGTATTCAAGGTAGATGTGAGAAATTCTCCTGCGATAATTCTACGGGAAATTATTATAAAATCGATGCAATATTTTGTAAGCGACAAGATAAATATGAACAGAATTCGGTGGAAAATGATACAATAAGGAGATCATCAAATCATTATAGTAATCATATACCGGCTGTGGCCCCGTACACCAGCTATGGGGAACGTAATGATAATAATAAATATCGTAATAATATCAATAGTAATTATTATGATCATGAAAGGGGTGTTAGCAATAGTGAACGCATTTATGGACCCACTACTATCCGCAGCAAATATGAAAATGGTGTGTAGCTATGCAATATTTTCCATTCTTAAGATAAATACTGATTTGTTATGTTTAAAATTACAGAAGTGGCTTTGCGACCTTTTCATGGTCAGTATTCGAATAATAATTCTTATAAACGTAAAACGGACAACTATTCACCTTGGAATAAATACAGTTATCATTTAAATGATCATGTACCGGCTGAATCTTCGCAACCAAAATCTTCTTCACTTGTCTCTTCAGTGCGTGCGGATAATGGTGATTGGATTGTTAAATCCGGTTGCCATTCCAGTTGTATGGTTAAATCTCGGGGTATCCAGGTGGTGGTAAATCGTGAAACAGGCATTCAAAATATTCAGCTGTGTACACATTCGGTTAAGGTAAGTATTTCTAATTTGTAGAAATATAAATAGACTAGACTATAGACTAGACTATAGATTAGACTATAGACTAGACTATAGACTAGACTATAGACTAGACTATAGACTAGACTATAGACTAGACTATAGACTAGACTATAGACTAGACTATAGACTAGACTATAGACTAGACTATAGACTATAGACTAGACTTTCGTATTTTGTCAAAAATACTCTTTCCTTATTCTAATTTATAAATATTTTGTACAACTTTTCTCTTACCAGCCTTGTGAACGCCTACAAACCCCCACTGAGTACGCAGATCACACCTGTTCACGGTATAAACTTAAAGTACGAGGGCTATCTGGTCATGGTATACAAATTGCGGCCAGTGTTGAAGATCCCGATCGTAGTTGTCGTGTTGGTTGTCAAGATGAATTTATACATCATCGTTTCTATTTAGTGAATGGTAATTATGGTCACTTCCCCCTGGGAACGAAATGTTCCCAAAACGAAGAACGTTATTGTGTTCAGGGTAAATGTTTGGAATTTGGTCCTGATAATATACCCCTAAAGCAATCTCATATCAGTTTAGCTCTGTTTCGTTCAAGACGTTCGTTAAAGAGAAACAGAAATAAACAACACGCAAGAAATAAGAGAAGTTTTCTTTTTTACGATCCCGTTAATATAACGGAAACGTTAACGCAAGAATTTATTAACAATATCGTTAACAGTATTATAACATTTGAAGAGAAACATTTAAAGGGTGAGTCGACAGTAAATGAATAATAAGAAAAAATTATAAAACAAATTATTTATTTTCATTTATAGATGATTCTCTTTTAAATGATCACATCGAATTTACAAATCCTATACATTATTCTATGGATGAACTGAATGAAAATTAATTTCTATTTATTAATTTGGAATATTTATTGATATTTTTCTAGTAATTTAAGGTTTTTAAACATATTTAGTTTTAAATCTATATACAATTAAACATATAAATATATTTTGTTGTTAAGACGTGATATTTTAGTTCATAACTAATTGAAACAAAGATGTAATATGTAGATAACAAAAAGAAAAAAATATATATATGCAGTAATAAATCAATATTATTTTGAAATGTCATGTTATTTAAGACCTTTTTGATTTTAAAACATTTTCATATAAAATTGCGATAACTTAACTTCGTTGACGCTATTATTGTGTTTTTATTTTAAGCGTTTAAATTCAGTGTTGGTAAGTTAATAGTTTTTAAATTCTTTACTTTGCTATGTTTTGCTTTTAATCGTTCATTTGTTGATTTATTCTATTATAGTGACACCCAAATGTTTTAGACTTGACTGCACGCTAACATAGAAATTCCATTAGACTAGAACATATTGTGCGATAGATACCTTCCTGATAGAACAATAACATTTGTTTTAAGACAGGGTATGGAGAAGTTATCTTTTAGTGAGTAAAGAAGTTTAGTGCAGTTTATAGTCTAGAAGTTTGGTCTAGTCTATAGTCTAGACCATAGACAAGATTATAGAAAATACTATAGACTAGACTATATACTAGACTATAGACTAGAATATAGACTAGACTTTAGACTAGACTATAGACTAGACTATAGACTAGAATATATACTAGGCTATAAACTAGACTAGGGACTATAGACTAGACTATGGACTATAGACTTGGCTATAGACTAGTCTATAGACTATACTACAGACTCAACTATAGACTAGATTATAGAATAGATTATGGACTAGACTATATACTACAGACTAGACTCGACTATGTACTAGACTATAGATTAGACTATAGACTAGACTATAAAATAGACTATAGACTAGACTATAAACTAGGCTAGACTATAGACCAGACTATAGACCAGACTGTAGACTAGACTATAGACTAAACTATAAACTAGACTATAGACTAGACTATAGACTAGACTATAGACTAGTCTATAGACTAGACTATAGACTAGAGTATATACTAGATTATAGACTATACTATAGACTAGAGTATAGACTAGATTATAGACTAGACTATAGACTAGAATATAGACTAGAATATAGACTAGACTATAGACTAGACTATAGACTAGACTATAGACTAGACTATAGACTAGACTATAGACTAGACTATAGACTAGACTATAGACTAGACTATAGACTAGACTATAGACTAGACTATAGACTAGACTATAGACTAGACTATAGACTAGACTATAGACTAGACTATAGACTAGACTATAGACTAGACTATTGACTAGACTATAGACTATATTGTAGACTATACTGTAGACTATACTGTAGACTAGACTATTGACTAGACTATGGACTATTCTGTAGACTATACTGTAGACTAGACTATTGACTAGACTATAAACTAGAGGATATAGCCTACACTGACTTTTATTATTATTAGTGTTCCCTGTCAATTACTAACTGCAAACCCTATACTCATTAAAAATTATAATGCGCCTGCGTACGTTTGTGGGAGTATGTATGAAAACAGCTACAGCCTACATACGTTATACAATACGGAAATTTTTGAGACTTAATTAGAATCGTTAACTAAACTAATATAACATGCCAACAAAAAGAAAAATTCTTATTCTTCTTTTTTTCGTTTTTGTTACACTTGTTGATCTAAGACATTTCTTTAACTGAAACTGAAGTAAAAAAGTTTACAGCTTGTTAGTAAAAGAAAAAAAAATAGAAGAAAGAAATGAACTTAATCATGGAAGCATAAAACAAAAATCTACAAACATTTTTGTTTTAATATTTTTAGATGTCGAAAAAACATCTAACAGTTAGCACTATGGCATGCAAATTTAATATATGTAAAATTGTATAGATATAGAATTTGTCGAGAATTCGTTAAATAAGGTTTTGGAAATTTATTTATCTAATGATTTTTTATTTCTTGTTAACTTTAAGATATATCGTATCGAAATTTCGCTTAATCATAGCTGAGTTGTTATATGTGTTATGTTAATGGGTTAAGATAACAAATATACAGTTTTATTTATAAAACTATATAGTATAAGATAGTTTTAAGCCATTGTGCAATTAAGTTTAAAGGCGGAACTAAACAATTCATTTTATTTAGGTTTCTTTTTAAGATGATTTTAAACAATATTATTATTTAGGTATAATTTTTTTTTTTTTTTTTTTTTTTTTTTTGTATAAAAATATATTAACATGTAAAACATATTTTCAAAATAATAATGTTTAAGGTCAATAACTCACACATTCTTATAAAAATTAAACAAAAGTGTCAACTTAATATTTACTAATTTTTGCAAAAAAATATCGGTAAAGATTTTTGCACAGAGTCAGCAATTCTTTTTTCTAAGATTTTTTTTTAATTTTTATACAAAAATTTTTTAAGACTTAAAATGCAGCATAACAACTGCAGTCTAAATTAATTCAATATTCTTTTGCATATTTTATAATTTTTTAATCTGACAGCTGCAAAAACAAACAGCATTCCTAAGATTCATCTCCTAAATTACTTAGAATCTTCAGAGAAGAATATCTTAAAAGAAACACATGTATAATTAAAATTTTCTTATTTTTCAATTGTAATTTTTTAAAAGTTTAATATTACTATTCAAATACATATGCACGTGTGTGTATTTCATTTTCTATTTATTTAAAATGAAACGTGATTTAAAATTTACAATTTAAAAGTGCAATGACATGTTGTCATTCTAAACCATCTGTTAAATTAAAAAAAATAAAAATAAAACAAACAAGAGCGCTGTAGTCGGCTGTGCTGAATCTTATATACCCTTCAATTTTATGGGCTTTGAAATGATTAAATTATATATTAATTGTACCCTACACCACTGCAGTGGAGTGGGTTATGCGTTTGTGCTGATGTTAGTAACACATACTAACCTGGCCTCCGGTAGGTGAGTGGTTAGTGTTCTCGTCTGGTAGACCGGAGGTGGTGGCTTCGATTCCCACCTGAGGCACTGGTTAAGCAGCGCACAACAGACTGATATAAGCCTAGGTGTATTTCTTTGGATTTCATGTATATATGTACATCCTCAAACTAACTAACTAGCTAACTAACTAACTAACTAACTAACTAACTAACTAACTAACTAACTAACTAACTAACTAACTAACTAAATAACTAACTAAATAACTAACTAAATAACTAACTAATTAACTAACTAACTAAATAACTAACTAACTAACTAACTAACTAACTAACTAACTAACTAACTAACTAACTAACTAACTAACTAACTAACTAACTAACTAACTAACTAACTAACTAACTAACTAACTAACTAACTAACATGTCTGTCTGTATTTCTGTCTTTCTTTCTGTATGTCCGGCTGTCCGCCTGTCAGTTTTTGTGTATATGTAAACTTTGTGCCCTCGCTAAGGTCTCAATTTTCAAGATAATTTGATGAAATTTGGCACATGCTCTTCTTTTAGTCCAATACGTTTGTGCTGATGTTTGTAACACCCACCTCGAAGTACATCAATCGGCTTGGTTTCACTTTCTAAGTCGATTTAGCTATGTCTGTCTGTCTGTCTGTCTGTCTGTCTGTCCGTCTGTCTATGTAAACCTTATGCCCATGGTCTCAATTTTCAAGTTAATTTGATAAAATTTGGCACATGCTCTTCTTTTGGTTCAAGAACGAACGTTTTTTTCACTTTGCCCCCATACAATCGTACCCCCGAACAGGGCGGGCTTATAATTACGTTTAATATTATATTATGCCAAAAAAAATCGCAAAACTTAGTTTTAGTCAATATTCACTTATAAACACTAACACTAATTCTACATAAATACTTGAAAGTAAACGTAAATTCTTCAACTATCATTTATAAGGAAAGAGGCCATATTTGCCCCTCTTGTAGAAAATCTCTTTATTTGTCAACAATAAGTTAAAATATTCCGGAATAAAGTTAAAGTTTTTTAAAATATAATCCATGCCTGGCTATACATTCACACATGTTTCTCAAAGTTTTTAATTTTTTTTATTTTGTAAATCTTGTTTCCATTCCTGATATGATCATGTCGTTGATGAGTTAGCCAAACTATAAAAACCCCATAATGTAGATTCATACTGAGTTTCGAGGAATCAACGATATAGTCGGAATTATTGGGATAGAGCTTATTCCAACTGGATTACCAACTGAAATATAGTAGATCCGACAAATCAACACCGAAAAGGTCTAACTCTCTTAAAAGTCATACATGCTCTACTGCAACTAGTACACCGGAGAAATAAATGCTTCAGTCGGCTGTTTTTCTATTCTTGCTTCCTTTAATCCTGTTTTCTTATATTAAAAACCATATCAACTGTTTGGGAATTATAAGAGATTCTGATGCGTTATATTACCCAGCAAAATCGTGCATTTAGCAAAGTTTTTACTAAGAAAGTATTGAGCTTATAACTACACTTTATAATCTAACCAAAAATGTTTAGAAAACACTGTATAATGAGTGGTAAAATATTAACAAAAAAAAATTGACAAACTAACATGCAATATTCTATTAAATATAATATTGCAAAAAAAGTTCATTAAACGTTATAGTTTATTTCTTACTATTTAATAAAAAAAAATATAAAAAAATCAATTATGTGAACATATGTGAACACACATTATGATGACGTTGACGCTTTAATGTCTAGGAACAAACAATTTAAGTTTTAATGGATCAAATTTATGGAAATTGTTTTGTTTTTGCAATTTTAGAAAATGTTTAGATGGCAAACTTTAACATTATTGACAAACAATTAAAAAACATTTGTGTAAAAAAAATTAATTTTAATAAAAAATTGAGTCATTGACTTGTTTAAGTAATTTATAGATTTTTATGCATTCAGCTAAAATTTTTGTAGTAAATTATTATTACAAATATCGTACGATCGATGATCAGCTTATGGTTGTTTTTACATTTTGTTTTCTGCTTTTCAGCAATAATTGTGGGTCAAGATTTTATAATTGTAAGATTACAAATTGGGTTTCAGATGGAAAAAAATGCAAGAAAGGGATTTATTTTAATAAATGGAGTTACACTTTTTTGGAAAAGAAATTTCTGAAAAAAGTGTGAGTGTGTCACAGCGCTAATATAAAAAAAATTGAAATAAGTATATCCTATCCTATCTATCTATCTATCTATCTATCTATCTATCTATCTATCTATCTATCTATCTATCTATCTATCTATCTATCTATCTATCTATCTATCTATCTATCTA
>NC_060954.1:50346459-50347844 GCF_022045245.1 Lucilia cuprina
TACTAACTTACTAACTTACTAACTTACTAACTTACTTACTTACTAACTTACTAACTTACTAACTTACTAACTTACTAACTTACTAACTTACTAACTTACTAACTTACTTACTTACTAACTTACTAACTAACTATATTATATTCACGACCATATGTCCTAAAAAATCTATTCGTTTTTTTAACTCGTCTATTAGCTACACCAATAGGAAAATCCTCTTTTAAGGGAAAACCAACACATGTTTACAAAACATTGAGAGTTGTTACACATATGTGTGTGACATTTTTTCAGGTATGTAGTTTTTGGGACTCGCGGAAAATTTAGTAATAAATTCTTTAAATAAGGTTTTGTTTAATTATATGTAAGACAGATAGTAAGCGGTTAAATAACTACGAGTTGCTTTTACTCTTTCTCTCCCTCTAATAACATATTGTTTACTATTAGCGTCTGTTTTACTTAGTGTGCCTTTGTTTGTACAGTTCTTAAGGAATAAAATTCCTTAATTAATTCAATTGATCGTTGAAATTAAAATTGTATTAATTTTACTTCAAGTGAAGAAGAAAAAAAAAACGTTCAAGAACTTTGTACTCTAGCTATTATAAACCATACAGATAATAAATAAGTATAAATACTAAATATAGAAATATTAAGTTTTTTCTGATTTAGTTTTTATTAATAGGAATTTAACACAACAAACAAAAACAATCTGTGTTGGTTGATTAGATGAAAGATAATAATGATGATTACGTAGATGATGATTTAGAAATTAATTGAAATGCAATCAATTCATATATAAGAGTTAAGTATCATTTTCCTTTCTTGCTGTTGATATTATTATTGTAATAAATATTAATAAAACAAATGAAAATCAAAGTGTTAAATTAAATAACAAATCAATTTACATAAGATGTTGTCACTGCATATGAACTATACACACGTGTTGAATTTAAAAAAAAACTATAATTAATTGCTTTTTTATTAAACAACATGATAATTAATTGTAAAAATGAGTAATATATAGTTGTTGGAATATTAGAATTATTATTTAAATGAATTGCAATTGAAATGCAACATTTTGATTAGAATCATTAAGGAAATAAAAAAATACTTAAGATTTTTAATTATAAATCAATTTTAAGAATTTGTTATTTAGAGAAACTTTTGGCAAAATTTGTTATTTAGAGAAAATTTTGTCAAAATTTGTTATTTAGAGAAAATTTGGCAAAATTTGTTATTTAGAGAAAATTTTGTGAAAATATGTTATTTATAGAAAAATTAAAAATTTTTTCACAAAATTTTTTTTGAAAAATGTTGTAGATAGATAGGTAGATAGATAGATAGATAGATAGATAGATAGATAGATAGATAGATAGATAGATAGATAGATA
>NC_060954.1:50347944-50397700 GCF_022045245.1 Lucilia cuprina
TCTATCTATCTATCTATCTATCTATCTATCTATCTATCTATCTATCTATCTATCTATCTATCTATCTATCTATCTATCTATCTATCAATCTATCTATCTATCTAACTAACTAAATACATAACTTACTAAATACATAACTAACTAAATAACTAGCAAACTAACTAACTAACTATCTACCCAACTAACTAACTAACTATCTAGCTCACTAACTTCTTTCCTTAGACTTTACAAGGCGAAGATCTTGGAATCTAGGTATAGTATATATGCATATCAGACTTGTGTTGTTTTTAGGATATTTTGCTAAAAATAAAACAGCTCATGAAGCATATTTCTAGATTAAATAAGATATAGTTGCAGCACGGAAGTCCTAAATCACCCAGACAAATTCATTTAATGCTGATAGTAAGTATTAGCGTGCAGCTACAGGAAATTTAAAATCTCTAACAAAATATTTAATTTTACACAATTTTCTAGTTTGTAAGGGAAAAAATATAATAAATTAAAATATGAAATCTAAAAAATTTCTAACGGCCTAATTAGTATGAATCAATTAACACAACGTTAAGCAAGATCTTTTAACAGTTTTCAGTTATGCCACAAAACTTATGGAAATATGAGCAGTTAATTAAAAATTCACTTTTTATTTAATATAATCATTTAATTAGCACACAAAACAATAAAACAAAACAATTAAAACTGAAATCCACAAAAAGAAAAACCACCACCCACAACAAGCAAAACGCATACAAAACTAAATGCATATTAATTACAAATAAAAAAAAATAAAATAAAGAAATGAAATGATTTCTTAAAAAAATATCACAAATGCAGACAAGTGAAACCAAACAATAAAGAAAATATAATAAATATTTATATAAAAAGAGGGGGGGTTGTTTAGAAAAAAAAAGTAAAATAGAAAAACATTTAATACTTACCACAAAACCATTGTAATGGATTTTATGCTTCCGTGTTATATCAATAAACTGACCATCACTGTTGAGGCGGCTGTTTTTTGTCTCACCACCAACACCAACACCACCACCATCACCCGCACTATGTGTAGCAGAGCTGTGAAGATGATGGTCATTTGAAGATATTTTTTTTACAAAATCATGTGTATGATGTTGCCAACTAATGTTAGCTGCTGCAGCATGTTTATGTGTGGCTGAGTTGTTGTTTGAATTGCTTTTAGTGGCAGCAGTGTTGTTGTTAACAGCTTTGACTGCCACAGAGAAATAAACACAATTTGTAAATAAACTTGTAATTAAAATACAAATTAAGCCACTAGGTGAACACATTATTATTTATTATTAAAACTTGGTTCTTTTTTTTATTAAAACGTCAGCAAAGAAGAAAAAAAACTGTTTTTTTATTAACAAAATAAAAAAAAATTAAAAAATATTTAGGCCATTTTATTAATAAAATTTTTATTGGGCCATAATTTAGATTGTTTTGTAGGTGTTAAATTTATTTGGAAACATTTTAAATTTTTTTTTTTTTTCAAAATATTTTGTTAATTTTTTTTTAAATTAAATTAAATTTTTTGCAGCAATTGTTTTACATTTTTTTCTTTTTGTAATTTTAAAAAGTGAATGTACTGTGAAGAAAATTTGTTTTAATTTGTTGTTGTTGCTTTTTTTCTCTAATCAATTTGTTTCTATTTCAAAGTTTTATTTTCAAAATAAACACACACTTGCATGTTTTAGCTAAATTTAACGGCAGTTAATTATTTTATTTCATTTTTTTTTCTTTTTGTTGTAAGTTTATGCACTAATTAATTGTTATATTTAGTTTAGTTTTATAGTTGAGCTTTTATTTTAGATTAAGTTGAGGTTTCTTTAATTTTTTTCTTGTATTTTTTTCTCTCTCTTTTATTTTTAGTTATTTTATTTATGTTTTTGTTATTGTTGTACTTTATATTATAATATTATTTGTTGAAATTGTTAATGTTTATAATATAGTTGTTTATTTTGCTTGTTTTGTTTACTTTGCAAGAATCACGCTTGTTGCTTAAATCTTTTGTTTTATATCTATACAGATAACATGTTTATATTAGTTTCTTTTACCCTACAAACTATAATATAAACTCAAGATATTTTTATATCTAAAGGTAATTCAATTAAAGGAAAATAGATTCTTAGACAATCTAGCCATATCTCTACATTTGTCCGTCATTCTGTTAAAAACTAATTTTGTCAAAGTTTATTTGATTTGGGAAATGAACAATAATGTCCATGATTCTTTCTAGGTAGAAAGAATTATATTTCGTAAGTAATCTCAAAATTCAGTTCCTTTGCTATGCCTCTATAAATTTACAAAATATTATATTTGCCCAATTCACAATCGGTGTTGTATGGTTGTATCGTATATATGTCGTATTTTTTAATTATTATTAAGTTGTTTTTGTTTCAAAAAAATTATTTGAAAAAAAGTTTATGACATATAACGCTACAACGATACGACTTTGATTGTGAATTGGACAATTTGTTTCCAAAATACAGAGTTTCCATACCACAGTGAAGTGGTATATAATATAGTCTTAAACACCGGAATTTTGTCTTTTTTTTTCTTTTTTTGAATTACATTACATTTTTTCTCATACCAATATCGAAATTTTTTTTCTATTACAAAAGATAATTAACAACAATATGAATGAATTTAATAATTAGGTCAAATTATTAGAGATAACACATTCTATTCACATTTTGCTAATAGGAAATTATTAGAAAAAGTACAATATTTTACGCGATTTCTTTTTAACTACATATGTCAACTTTTAATATTTCTTAACAGTTGACAATTCTGCAATAGCAAACAAACAAAAAAAAAAATTGCCGATTAAAAAAGTTTCTTATTACATTTTATCCACAATTAACATGAACATATATATTGCATGTTCAACATATAGATTATTATTACAAAAAGAGTGTAACAAAATTTACTATTCTGTACTTGAGACTAATTAATTGATTAGTTAATAGTATGAACTAGTCTATTCACTAGTAAAAAGACTACTGCATTGACAACTCTATTCACTACAATAATGACTACTTAGTTGCTAGTCCTTTGAGTAGTTTATTGGATAACAGTTTTAAGTCTGTTATCTAATCTATCGGCTAGTATATACCCCAGTAATGCTCTATGAACTAGCCTAATGACTGATCCACAAACAAGTCTATCTACTAGTCGATGGACTTTTCTATTGACTTGTCTATTGAATAGTCTATGGAATATTCTTTAGACTACATTATTACCCAGTCGATAAACTTTTCTATAGAGTAATCTTTGGACTTGTCTTTGGACAAGTTTATTAAAGACCCTATAGAATATTTACAAGTTTTTAAACATTTCCATAGAAGAGTGTACAGTCTATACTATTGATGGCTCTATGGACTTGTTTTTTGAATAGTCTATGGAAAAATCTATGGTCTAGACTGTTAACTAAACTATGGCAACTAGTCTGTTGGCAAGTTTACTTGTATTTAGAGTAGTCTCCGGACGAGTCTCCTCACCAATCCATAAAATATGTAAAGTATATAGACTTTTCTATTGAGTAGTATATATACTAGTCGTGGCCTCCGGTAGGTTTGTGGTTAGTGTTCATGTCTGGTAGGCTGGAGGCGGTGGGTTTGATTCCCACATGAGTCATTTGTTAATGAAGGCGCATCAGGCCCGACAGAAGTCTATATGTATTTCTTGATTGATCGGATTTGATGTATATATGTATGTACGTTCTCCTTTCAAACTAACTAACTAACTAACTAACTAAATAAATAACTAATTAACTAATTAACTAACTAACTAATAATTTTATAGAAAGTTCAAAAAGTACTTTCTGAAGAATGCTAAAAAATTCCTTTTTATGGGTTCTTATTTACTCTGTAGTTGATATGCTTAATTTAATGATTAGGTCAATATTATAGAAAAAGCAAAAAGTACCTTTTGAAGAACAAAAGTACTCTTTTATAGCTTTTCATTTAGTTTTGCTTGTACATGTACTTTGGTCTTTCTATGTAGTCAAAAGTACCTTTTAAAGAACAAAAAAGTACCTAGAACAAAAAAGTACCAAAAAAAAAACTCAAAAACGTCGATTTAACCATGTCCGTCTATCTGTGTGTATGTTGAAATCAGTTTTCAGATGACCGCTGATATCTGAATGATCCGAACTTTCAATAATTCTATTGGAAATACGATCGAATAGAACGCTATTCAAAGTCAGTCCAATCGGTCCAAAAAAACGAAGATATGAGTAAAAATCCGAGACGACCTCTGAAAATTTCATCAAAAATTAAGATTTTTTATTTATGCTCAAACAAAAATTGTAAAAAACAGAAACAAAATACATAATCATATTGTACTCTTGTTTATAAAAAACAAGGCAGAACGAGAGCAGCAGAGCAAGAGTAGCACTAGCCATTAAAGGGAACTTTTTTTGGTACTTTTTCCGTCTACGAAAGGTACTTTTTAAATTTTCGATAATATTGAACCTAGAAACATAAAATTTAGCATGTAGGGCCTTGACTAGGTAAAAACCTAGAAAAAGGAACTTTTTGGTACTTTTTCGTTCTACAAAAGGTACTTTTTGAATTTTCTATAATATTGAACCTAGAAACATGAAATTAAGTACATATGTAGAGACGAATTAAGTCAGAACAAAAGGGGACTTTTTAGTACTTTTTTTAATAACTTTTACTTGATGTTTTATTAACAAGCGATCTAAGTACATCTAAGTACATGTTTTTGCTGTTTATTTTTTGTGAAATTTTCAGAGATTTTTTTCGGAATTTATAGACTAATTTTGCAGATTTTAAAAAGCAAATTTTCCGAAAGCGTGTCTGAATATTTGGATTCCAATTATATCTGAATTCTGCAGAAAACTAATTTCAACAAACATACAGATGGACGGACAGATATAGCTTAGTTGTTTTTTCTTAACTATTCCAAATCTTACATTAATTTTGCAACACCCTTTATAAGTATGTTGTATCTAGTAATAGTAATAATAATAATATGCGGTTAACTAACATTGTTTCATATTTATGTTACAATTTAAAGGTTTTAAATACAACACCATCATTTTAATAAAATTTTTCCAAACAATAAAGAAAAACAAATGTTATAATATGAAAATTATATTTTCTTTGTTTAACACTAACTATTAAGCGTAAATAAGTAAAAACAAAGTTTTCTTTTTATAACTGTTATGACTTTCTACTCAAGATGGGGACACAATCTAGATGTGTCGTGATATGCCGAATTGGTTGATGGTGACGGTGTTAATAAAACCAATATGTCAAACTTGTCATTTAGTGGTTGAGCATTATTTAGAAAAAACATAAGCATTAAATGGTAAAATTTCGTATTTTAAAGAAAATAGTATTGAGTTGAATAAAAAATACTCTAATTAAATAAATTAACTAATTCTAATGTTTTTCATTTAAAAGTACAAAACGTTCTAAAGTTATAATCAAAACTTTGGAAATGTCTTCCATTTTATTTATTTCATTATACAAATTAATCATACGCACTGTTGTAAATAATTATGTCTTAATGATTAAATTTATTTAATTTTTTTCACTCTTATTTAATTGCTAACATTTAAATAGTTGTTTTTTGTTTTTGGCCTGTTAATTTTCCATATAACAATTTAGTTAACTTTTTTTTAATAAAATCACACTAGTTGATGTTTTTTTAGCCAAATTACAAAGTCGTGCAATTATGTTTGAAAACTCAATGATTATGAACAATTTTACATGAACTTTAACAAAAATGTGCTGGATACTCATAGTAAATGGTGAAAAAAAAACAAGATACATACGATCTAGAGTACTAGATATACAAACATTTATTTTTGTTGTGATTAACAATTTGTTATTGTTGTACCCTATTTTAAGGCTAACGTATTATAATTTACAGCTAATGTTTGTAACAGACCCACATAATGACGGTACACTTACTTTCAAACAGATTTAAAGTATTGATTCGGAATGATAATTTAGTAATGGGTTCCTAATTGACCCATCTAAGTATGGAAGGACTTATAAGGGGGAAACTTGGAAAACAGAAATGCATCCCTAACCCAAAATTTCTCTAACGATTAAACATAGATGTGGAATTTAGATAGTGATAGATGCCATATGGTTAAACATGGTCGACTATAATTTTTGTTTTTTTTTTTTGTTATTTTTTCAAACCTTAAAAAAGAAATATTCAAATTTAGAAAACTATAGTAAATAATTTGGCTTTTATTTTGTACCAAAAACAAGTGGAAAAAAATAAATAATGTTTTATTTCAACCGTAACGTTTGAAAAAGTTTGAAAATGTTTTTTTTTTTTTTTTTTTTTTTGTTTAGAAAATAAACATTAGAAAACAAAACAAGAATGGTTAGTAATCGACCGTCTGGTTTTGAAAGTAATCGGTTAAAGGTTAACTCGAGTAAACAGGGTTTAATGGAGTTTATTTTAGACTATATAATAACAGTAGATCAAGCTTTAACTTTTACAACAGTATTGTTCAGACTGTAGGCCAGACTATGGTCCAAAGTATAGTTTTATAGTTCAGTTCTAGTTCAGTTCTAGTTCAGTTCTAGTTCAGTTCTTGTTCAGTTCTAGTTCAGTTCTAGTTCAGTTCTAGTTCAGTTCTAGTTCAGTTCTAGTTCAGTTCTAGTTCAGTTCTAGTTCAGTTCTAGTTCAGTTCTAGTTCAGTTCTAGTTCAGTTCTAGTTCAGTTCTAGTTCAGTTCTAGTTCAGTTCTAGTTCAGTTCTAGTTCAGTTCTAGTTCAGTTCTAGTTCAGTTCTAGTTCAGTTCTAGTTCAGTTCTAGTTCAGTTCTAGTTCAGTTCTAGTTCAGTTCTAGTTCAGTTCTAGTTCAGTTCTAGTTCAGTTCTAGTTCAGTTCTAGTTCAGTTCTAGTTCAGTTCTAGTTCAGTTCTAGTTCAGTTCTAGTTCAGTTCTAGTTCAGTTCTAGTTCAGTTCTAGTTCAGTTCTAGTTCAGTTCTAGTTCAGTTCTAGTTCAGTTCTAGTTCAGTTCTAGTTCAGTTCTAGTTCAGTTCTAGTTCAGTTCTAGTTCAGTTCTAGTTCAGTTCTAGTTCAGTTCTAGTTCAGTTCTAGTTCAGTTCTAGTTCAGTTCTAGTTCAGTTCTAGTTCAGTTCTAGTTCAGTTCTAGTTCAGTTCTAGTTCAGTTCTAGTTCAGTTCTAGTTCAGTTCTAGTTCAGTTCTAGTTCAGTTCTAGTTCAGTTCTAGTTCAGTTCTAGTTCAGTTCTAGTTCAGTTCTAGTTCAGTTCTAGTTCAGTTCTAGTTCAGTTCTAGTTCAGTTCTAGTTCAGTTCTAGTTCAGTTCTAGTTCAGTTCTAGTTCAGTTCTAGTTCAGTTCTAGTTCAGTTCTAGTTCAGTTCTAGTTCAGTTCTAGTTCAGTTCTAGTTCAGTTCTAGTTCAGTTCTAGTTCAGTTCTAGTTCAGTTCTAGTTCAGTTCTAGTTTTTTTTTTTGTTTAGAAAATAAACATTAGAAAACAAAACAAGAATGGTTAGTAATCGACCGTCTGGTTTTGAAAGTAATCGGTTAAAGGTTAACTCGAGTAAACAGGGTTTAATGGAGTTTATTTTAGACTATATAATAACAGTAGATCAAGCTTTAACTTTTACAACAGTATTGTTCAGACTGTAGGCCAGACTATGGTCCAAAGTATAGTTTTATAGTTCAGTTCTAGTTCAGTTCTAGTTCAGTTCTAGTTCAGTTCTTGTTCAGTTCTAGTTCAGTTCTAGTTCAGTTCTAGTTCAGTTCTAGTTCAGTTCTAGTTCAGTTCTAGTTCAGTTCTAGTTCAGTTCTAGTTCAGTTCTAGTTCAGTTCTAGTTCAGTTCTAGTTCAGTTCTAGTTCAGTTCTAGTTCAGTTCTAGTTCAGTTCTAGTTCAGTTCTAGTTCAGTTCTAGTTTAGTTCTAGTCTAGACTGAATCCAATTAGACTATAGACCAGACTAATGTCTACAATACAAATTAGGCTGTAGTCTGGAATATATCCTATAACATCAAACTATCTTAATATTACATTACTTTGTAGTTCCAACAATGACTAAAACTATGGTTTAGATTATTTAAAAAAAAAAAAAATTAAAATTAAAATCCGATGTAGTCTGGACTGATGTCCGGGCTGTAATAGTTCAGAAAATAATGAAAACTATTGATCGGACTAAAAATTTATGTTAAAAAACCTCTTGTTTAATAGCTAGTCTAGGATATTTAACCATATTCAAGTCAAGATAATTCAAATTTGAAATTATTTTCCGATTTATATGTTTTTGTTATCAATCCGATTGAAATTTTTAATTTATAAAGCAATGTACATTTTGTTACTTACTCATTAAATTTACAAAAACAAAACAAATATTATGATTTTATTATTTTTAATAAATTTCAAATCGACTACTTGCCAACACTATTATCATTAAATATTTATGTACTATATTAAAATAATTTAACCGAAAAACATAATTTAGTTTTAAAATATAATATTGCGTGGTATTTTTAATTAAAATTATTTAAAAAAAATCAATTATAAAAATTATTTTAGTATGATACATTAAAAACGTACATATTTTCTAAGGTCACTTTTGTTTTAATATATATTTTTTCTTATTTAATATAATTTTTATTCTTTACAATTTAGTGTATTTTTTTTTAACTTTAAGAATTTTTTGCATTCATTAGTGTGTTAATATTTATGATATTTAATGATTTATATTTCATATATATATATATTTTTTTTTTAATTTGTTTAAATCACTATTTAATTAGTTTTAAATTTGTCTTTTTCTAAACGAATTAATTTTAAGTTTGCCGCGTTTAGCTGTTGAACACTGCGCTGGTTTAAACGCGAATGATCAAATAAATGAAAACTCTGCATGAAAATTATTCTTGTGTAAAGTAAATTGTTTGCAAACGTTGGGCTTTTTTGAATTTTTTTTACAATCAAAACGAGTGTAGTACGATCGTCAATTGTAACGTATATAAATACGGTTTTTCATCGTTGTTTGTTTGTTTTTTTTCCAGAGATCGTTAACTTTCGTTTGATGAAAACTTCATTTAAATTGGAATCAACAACAAAAACAAACAAAAGGTTCTTGTAAAGAATGTTGCCAATTGGGCGATTTTATAGTGGTTGCAGCATTCGCTGTAGAGACTAGACTATAGTTTCGATTATGGACTGGGGGTTATTTTGATCTGATTATATATCAGACTATAGTCTTGTCTATATAATCGGCTAGAGACCAGACTATACTCTAGGCTATAGGTCAGACTACAGTCTCAGCTTTAGTCAGACTACAGTCTCTGCTTTAGATCAGACTACTGTCTCGGCTTTTGATCTGATTATATATCAGACTATAGTCTCGACTATATAATCGGCTGGAGACCAGACTATATTCTCTGTTATAGGTCACATTACAGTCTCTGCTTTAGATCAGACTACTGTCTTGGCTTTTGATCTGATTATATATCAGGTTATAGTCTCGACTATATAATCGTCTAGAGTCCAGACTATAATCTAGGCTATAGGTCAGACCACAGTCTCTGCTTTAGATCAGACTACTGCCTCGGCTTTTGATCTGATTATATATCACACTATAGTCTGGACTATATAATCGGCTAGAGACCAGACTATACTCTAGGCCAGTCTCAGCTTTAGATCAGACTACTGTCTCGGCTTTTGATCTGATTATATATCAGGCTATAGTCTCGTTTATATAATCGGCTAGAGACCAGACTATACTCTAGGCTATAGAAAAGGTTATAGTCTTGTCTTTATAGAGGACTTAAGTTTCGGCTTTATAACATACTATAGTCTCGGCTATAGATCAGACCATAGTATCGTCTGTAAACCGGACTATAGGTTTGACTACAGAGCAAAATGTTGTCTTAATTATAGACCAAACTATAGTATTTACTATACTATAGACCTAACTAGAGACGAGACGAGTCTCTATTATAAACCAGCCTATAGTCTCGAATAAAAACCACACCATAGTTTTGACTATAAGCCAGACTATAGTCTCTACTGTAGACCAAGCTAGAGTATCGAGTAGTTTCGGCTATAGACCAGACGTTAGTTTTGATTATAAACTATATTCTCGGCTAAATACAAGACCATAGTCTTGACTATAAATCAGACTATGATATCGAATAAAGACAAGTCTCGACTAAAGACCAGACACTAAATAAAAAACTATACTATCAACTATAAACCACACTTTAATCTTAACAAACAACTATAGTTTTGAATAAAGACCAGACTGTAGTTTCGGCTAATAACCAGACTCCAAACCAGGATAAATCGACTATAGACGAAACTATAGTCCAAACTTTAGTCTCGACTATAGACCACGGTACAGTCTCGGTTATAGATAATACTAAAGTCTATGTTATACAGCAAAACTGGAATATATCATGCTACTACAAACCAGGATAAATCGACTATAGACAAAACTATAGTCCAAACTTTAGTCTCCTGATCAGGTTACATAGTGCTTATAGTACTCTCATACTTCGTGACATACGTATTGTGTTTAAGCAGCAAAATGGATCAGAAACCTTACACGCTAATTTTGACACACGTTAATTTGTTAACGTTTGTAAAATAAAAAACCTATGTACACCAAATGTCATAAACTTACGAGTATTTACATATATGTATATATAAATATATCACGTGATATACGATTTTATATAGTTTTGTTTTATTGGCTAGTGCCAATCAACTTTAGGGGTGTGTAATCATGAAAATATTTATTTAGGTTTTTCTTTTTTTGCAATTTGGACACATTTAAATTTGAATAAATACGTTAAATGTAACAGTAAAGGTTTGTGTGTTTTTTTTTATTGAAATTTAAACGTTTTACAATTAATATGCAGCATACAGCTAAAAATCAATTATATTACCGACAAAGTATACATTTGAATTTATAGTTTTTAGAAGACAATTTGATTGAAAACAAAACATTCAGAATTTAAGAACACATTTGGGCTCTTAAAATTCAACTTATACATCCTGTTGATTTATTATTACAGAACAATAGTCCCTTCTATATTAAAGTTTTGCTTAAAGACTAAATTATATTCTTGACTATAATCGAGACAACAGTCTAAAAGACTAGACTATACTAACTATAATCACGACTATAGGCAGACTATAGACTGATCTATATTCTAGACTATACTATAGACCCGACTATAGGATCCACAATAGACTCGACTACGGACAGAATACTGTCTACATTATGGAGATACTATCTATAGTCTACCGATCTTTAGTCTAGACTATAGACTGTACTCTCTCTCTCTCTATAACTCACTCTTCTTTAGACTAGACAATTATACCGACAATAGACTTGACTTTAGACTGATATATAGTCTAGACAATAGACTAATCTCTAGTATAGACTCGACAATTGACAGAATACTGCCTACACTATGAATAGACTATATATAGTCTACCGATTTTTAGTCCAGACTATATTCTTGACTATAGACTGGACTATCTCTCTCTATAACATACTCTTCAATAGACTGGACAATTATACCGATAATGGACTGGACTTTAGACTGATATATAGTCTAGACAATAGACTAATTTATAGCATAGACAATAAACTATACATAAAAATAGTACTGATAATAGACTGGGCTTCAGTCTTGAGTATAGATTTTTTTCCACTTTTTTAAATTTTCGACTATTTTTGACTTTTTTCTACTATTTTCAAGTTATCGACTTTTTCCGACTTTCTTCGACTTTATTTTAACTTTTTCGACTTCTTTTCATTTTTTTCGACATTTTTTGACTTTTATTTACAAAGTCGAATTTTCGACTTTTTATAGACTCGAGATACTCGAGTTTTGGAACAAAATAGTCGACTTCGACTTTTCAACTTTTTTTTTTGACAAAAAGTCAATTGTTCGATTATTCGAAAGTCGATTTATAGAACCCTTTAAATAAGAGTATAAACTGAAATACAGTTTTGAGTATGAATGATTTTAAAGACTGAACTTTTGTCTCAACTATATAGTGATCTATAGTATCGACTATGGGCAGGAATATAGTGTCGATTACATACTGAGCTTTTGTCTTGACTACATACTTGATTATTGTATCGACTAAAGAATGAAGACCAGTCTTGAGTATAGATAAGACTATAAACTGGAATACAGTTTTAAATATGTATGATTCAATAGACTGGACTTTTGTCTCAACTATATAGTGGGCTATAGTATTGACTATGGGCTGGAATATAGTATCTACTACATACTGGGCTTTTGTCTTGAAAACATACTTAATTCTTGTATCGACTTAAGATTGAAAAGTTGTTTTGACGATAGAATAAACTGTATTATTATCTATTGACTGTACTAAAGTCTCGACAATATTCTGAACTATATACCAACTATAGATATGACTATTTGTAGCCTCGACTATAGACTTGATTCTATTCTCTATTATAAACAGTACAGTAGTCACGATTATAGATTGTAATATAGTATTTACTATAAACCGGATAAAAGCATCGACAAAAGACTGGACTAAATTCTAAAGTCTAAGATTATTTTATAGATTAGGCTATAGTACTAAACGATTTTCATGATTATACTGTGGTATCAACTATGGACTGGTGCATAGACTATACTTCTTCTTATAGACTAGATTTCTTCGAATTTTTGAAAGACTATGGACTTAAATATAATTTCGACTAAAAACTCCACTATAGTTCGACAATACACTGAACTATATACCAACTATAGATAGGACTATTTGTTGCCTCGACTATAGACTTGATTCAATTCTCTATTATAAACCGGACTGTAGTCACGATTATAGACAGTAATATAGTCTTTACTATAAACCGGATAAAAGCATCGACAAAAGACTGGACTAAATTCTAAAGTCTAAAATTATTTTATAGATAAGGCTATAGTACTAAACGATTTTCATGATTATACTGTGGTATCAACTATGGCCTGGTGCATAGACTATACTTCTTCTTATAGACTAGACTTATTCGAATTTTTGCTAGACTATGGGCTTAAATATAATTTCGACTAAAAACTCCACTATAGTTCGACAACACACTGAACTATAGTAATAATACAGACTGGACTACAGTCTTGACTGGACTAAATACAGAATACACTATGAACTAAATTATGCATTAAGGACTAAACTATACTATAGGTATGACTAGGCTATACTGCACCAGTGTTTAGACTACAGTCTAGCCTAGTCAGCCTATAGACTTAATGTAGACTTTAATCCAATCTATAGCCCAGACTAAAGTCTCGACTAGAGACTAAACTTTAGACAATAATGTAGCATGGATACACAATTACATATTAATATTATTAAAACTATTTAAAATGCAATTACTAACTGATTGTCTGGCATAAATACTAATGAAACAATAATAAAAAAGTGATAAGAAAGTTTGCCAAGTTTACAATAGTGTAAATATTTAATCATATTTGTTAATCAAATAGGAAAGAAAATAAAATAAAAGCTATTGTAATAGCCTCAGCAGTAGTGACAAGTAGATTGGCCAAATCTTAAGATAAGATAATGTTTATTATCAATTTATGTATTTAAAAGTATGTATGCACACACTGAAAAAAATCCATGCTTAATATATACGAAAAATGTCGTACATTTTACGAATCGTTCGTTGTTTCGCACCACGAAATTCTTTCGTAATATATACGAAATTGTACGAAATATTTTAGTATAATGCAAAATATTCTTAAAAAAATTAATTTACATAAATTGAAAAAAGGGAATTTTGAATAAATATGGTAAAATTTACAAAATATTAATTTATTCAAACGTTTTTGTTCATTTTAAAATAAATTTTCTGATTTTACTTCAAAATTATTCTCCACACGAATTTTCAATTTTTAATGAAAATAATTCGAGAATAATATTATACTTTTTCTTAAATTTTATAAAAATATTGTAGTTTTATTTAATCATAATATAATTAATATCATTATGTTTAATTTCGCTAAAATTTAAGAAAAAAATATTACGAAAGGTTTTCGTACTTTCGTAAAAATAGAAAAGGATTTTATTAAAAAATATTTCGTATTATACACGAAATATTTGTAAATATTACGCAAATAGAAGTTACGAAATTTTTTTTCGTAAAGTTGAGAATGGATTTTTTTTCAGTGTATGATAATTATTAAAATAATGTCATTAAACTACAATTCAAGTTCAGGGTGCGATATAAATCACTTAATAATTTATCTTCGTTTTTTTTTTTTTTCTTAATAAAATTTTCATAAAACAATGCATATAATAAAATAAATTTAAATTTTAAATGTATATATTAAAGCTAATACATCATCTAAACGATCATATTTTATCAAGCGGCTTATATTATCAAATTTACAAATATGTATATGTATATCATTTGATACATCATTAAAAATTCTTTAATATTTCCTTAAACAATTCAAAAAAAAATGTTGGCCGTTTTGTTCTTTTTTTAATGCGTTTTTCTATTCATATTACCTTATTTTAGAATCTTTGTACAAGTGCCTATTGTTTATTCTATTCTAATATTGTTCTGGTCAAGTGCTTTTCCTGTACAACTCATTAGATTGGTTGGCATTTGAATGTACAATATACCAGACATTCAGACCATGCACCCACATAAATATTTCCATTTGTTTACAGAAAAACTGCAGCACTGTTTTTGACCACAAGTTGTATGTCAAATCTTGACACTGATCATCACAGTTGAGTTGAGGAGATTTTTTTTCTTTCCTCAAACAAAAGAGATACAAGAGTCTTTATGTACAGAAGTACTTCATTTGATAGTAGATCTTTGAAGTACATTTCATACATATGGAATTTTTGCAAACAGTCTAGTACATGTGTATGTCTGTATGATGGGTTTATCGTAAGGAAAGTAATGGGACAAATTTAGACTAGACTATCGGCTTGTCTATAATCTAGTCTTTAGTCTAGTCTATAATCTAGTCTATAGTCTAGTCTATAGTCTAGTCTATAGTCTAGTCTATAGTCTAGTCTATAGTCTAGTCTATAGTCTAGTCTATAGTCTAGTCTATAGTCTAGTCTATAGTCTAGTCTATAGTCTAGTCTATAGTCTAGTCTATAGTCTAGTCTATAGTCTAGTCTATAGTCTAGTCTATAGTCTAGTCTATAGTCTAGTCTATAGTCTAGTCTATAGTCTAGTCTATTCTAGCAAATAGTCTAATCTATAGTCTAGACTAGTCTATAATTTAGTCTAGTGTACAGTGAAGCATATAGTCGACCACACTTTAGTATATTCTTTTTAAGTAGAAGTCTTAGTATTTCCTTCATGCATACATGTTTCTGAGATTGTGTTAATGTAGCAAAAACAAATACAAAGATTAATTCTTATGTTCGTAAGTTTTTTTTTGCACTGCTGATAATGATGCTAATAGATTTTAACTTTAGTTTATATTTTAAGCGGAAACCATAAATTGTTCAAAGATAAACAAAAAGTTAAAATTCAATTACAATAGATTTCGTTTTTTGCTTATTTTGGATGCCAATAACACTTCTGTAAAATAGTTGATCTTAAGATTGAAATCTTCTCTATGATAAATAAGAAGAATTTTTTTTAAATTTTTGAAGGAAAATACATAAATTAATAATATTAACTGTCAGTCTGTTTCCATATTATTATCATAATGGCAGAAGAATATATGATAATATCAAAGTTTTAAATAGTCAGTCTTCTTACTAGATAGTCGACATACACTTAAACCAATTTTACTTTCCATTAAAAGTATTATAGGTATAATATTTCTTTAATATCTTCTACTTGTACGTGGGTTTTATAGTTGAAGCGGAAAGTCGACTTCGTATTTTTTCGAATTTTCAACTTTTTCGACTTTTTATTTCATTAATATCTTCTAGTTGTACGTGGAGTTCTATAGTTGAAACGAAAAGTCGACTTCGTATTATTTCCGAATTTTAAACTTTTCCGACTTGTTCGACTTTTTGACTATTTTCGACTTTTCAACTATTTTTTACTTTTCTCGACTATTTGTACAGGTTTTTACTTTTTTTCTCAAAATGTTTGTTCTGGCGAGCTGAATCAAAGGATAAAAAGGTATTATTTGAGATTTTTTTATATATTTCATATTTTTTACGAAGGAAACAAATTTGGACGAAAAGTACCCAGTTCAACCCCAGTCTGTGTCGAATTTTTAATTTTTAACGACTTTTCGACTAGGGTTCTATTGTTGAAACGAAAACTTTTTGCAATTTATGCAAAGTCGATTTTTCGACTTTTTTCACTTAGTTAAAAGACGACTTTTCGACATTTAGTATTTTGTCGACTTTTCGACTTTTTCAACTTATCGACTTTTTGACTATTTTCGACTTTTAAACTATTTCAGACTTGTCGACGATTTTCAACTATTTTGACTACATTCGACTTTTCCGACTTTTCGACTTATTCCGACTTTTTTCGACTTTTTGACTACTTTCGACTTTTTGACTATTTTCGACTTTTTCCGACTTTTTGGCTTTTCCGACTTTTTTCGACAATAGTTATCGACTTTTTTGGAACAAAATAGTCGTCTTTCGCCTTTTTTCGACTTTTCAACTATTTCAGACTTGTCGACGATTTTCAACTATTTTCGACTGTTTGACCATTATTGACTTTTCGACTTTTTGACTATTTCCGACTGTTTGACCATTATTGACTTTTCGACTTTTCCGAATTTTTGACTATTTTCGACTTTTTGACTATTTTCAACTTTATCCGAATTTGCGGCTTTTGCCGACTATTTTCGACTATAGTTATCGACTTTTTTGGAACAAAATAGTCGTCTTCGACTTTTGGATTTTTTTCGACAAAAAGTTGTTCGATTATTCGAAAGTCGATTTATAGAACCCTTATTTCGACTTTTTACGACTTTTCGGCTATTTTCAACTTCTTTCGACTTTTATTTACAAAGTCGTCTTTTTGACTTATTCGTAGACAATAGACTTCGTCTTTTCGACTTTTTTCGACAAAAAGTCGATTTTTTGATAATTCGAAAATCGATTTATAGAACCCTATTAGTTAGATATAATTGGCAACGCTAATCGACCACAATATTTGCTGTTTAAATACAACTCTGTCAAATGCTTCGTTCAAATTTCATACAGTTTGAGGACCATTGGACACAAAACAATTGCCCTCAAACTTAATTCAGCCGTAAACAAACATTTATTTTTAATTAATGCTTTTCTTTTATAAAACTCGTTATAAATCTTAACAAATTGTTGCTCATTTAAAAAATATAAAATTTTAAATATTTTATAATAATAAAAAAAGAAAACCGTATAATAATATAACATTAAACTTAACACAACCCAACCACATGATGCTTTGTAAGGGCGCCATAACGAAATGAGCGCAAAAGAATAGATAAAATTTTTACCAACAACAACACAACAAATACTGCACATTCAGCTACGTTTCGTTAAGTTCTAGCAGTGCATTTTAAACCAACAACAACGAAAAAAAATCAACGCAACTCAACGAATAGAGTGCGGGACTATTTAAACTACATTTAATTCAAAAGCAAACATCAACGGTTCGAGTCCGGATCGTAAAGATAAAATTTTTCGCTTAAATTTTTTCTTTAAATATATTATTGTAATTCAAAAGAAAGTTTCAACTTCAGTCTCGTTTATTGTTCAATTTAGTTTATGTCGTGCAATTTTTAACAATTTCAAAAAGTGTTTTTAAATATTTATATAATTAGAAAAAAAATCTACGTGTATTTTAAAGTCAGTTTATATAAAAAAAAAGTTTGACACTAACGTTTTAAAAGAAAAAGTGTTTTTTTATTAACGAAAAAGGTTTTTTCAATTACCAAAGAAACCTATCGTTTAATTAATTAATATTTTATTAAATTTAAATAAAGATCGCTAACAAAATGGTTGGAACCACAGTCTTAAAACGTGTAGACGAGGTGAGTTTTGTTGTTTAGTATTTTTCTTTAAATATTTTCCAGTTAAACTAAGGGGAGCCTTGGTTTTAAAGAACGGCGCGGAAAAGTACCGTTTAATGAAGCTGAGACTCTTTTTGTATAAAAAATATAAAACTTGAACAAAATTGTTATTTTATACTTACGGTACATTTCCCATTTTATTTTTCCCCCTCCTTGCCTTCCGCAAACAACAACAATAACTAACAAATTGTGTGTTGTGGTGTTGTCTCTAATCTTTTCCAACCATGATGGCTGGCGGCTCCTTTAGTTTAAACAAAAACAACAACAAAAGTTTTCTAAACTGCTGCCGCCGGTATTCCTATTTCCAATAACAATTTCCATACAAAATGGCGCCCCCCAAACTAGGAGTGCGCTGGTGGCTGGTTTCTTTACCTAAAAGAAATTTACAACATATTTCATCATTTTTCATTTTTTATATATTCTTTTTTCTTTTAGAATGAATCTGCTGCTTTTAAACAAGTCAAAAAAATTGGTGGTCTTACCACCACTGAGGTAACAAAACGAGCTGCTCTAGGTGATTTACAGAATCGTGGTGTTGTTCGTACCATCGCTGCTAAGGATGCTGCCCAAAAGGAGTAAGTTTTCTTTGATTATTTTATTAAAATTTTCTTAGTTTTCTTGGATTCGGTAGAAATATTCCAGGGTTGTTTTATGACATTCCATCTGTCTTGTTGTTTTTTTTTTTTTACTTGTACATATTTGTTTTTGTTTTTTTATTCAGCTTTGTTTTTGTTTTTTTATTCAGCTTTGTTTTTGTTTAGTTAACCCTTGTTTTAATATATGTTAGAAAGAGATGGTTAGTGAGAGTAGAGAAAAATCTTCGTTGAGTTTAACGGATTTTTTGGTAAACAGAGATCAATTTGTTTTTGTTTTAGAAAAAATCTCATTTTAACCCAAAAATGTGTTATTTCATAAAATTTTTAGAATTTTTTTTAGAAAATTAAAGGAAAATTGTGAAAGCCATTTTTGTTAATATTTTATTAAAACTTCGGCGCTACTAGTCTGCCTACGAAATGGTCCCTTATTATCTAATATGTAGACTAGTTTACGTACTAGCCTAGGTACACGTCTCTTTTCTGGTTTATGGACTAGTTCTATGTTTTGTCTTTGTAATCTATATATATAAAAGAGTAGCGTTACTGACTGACTGATTCATCATCGCACAGCCCAAACGGTTGAACCTAGAATCATGAAATTTTGACGGTAGATGTGTTTTTGATTATGTAGATCCACTAAGGAGAGATTTTTGGAAAATTGTACATTTACGGGTAAAAAGGGGGAAAACGGGTAAAACGGGTTTTGTTAATTATCCTTCACATTATTAGTGATACAAGAAAACTGTATTTATGGTACTTTTTTTTAGCACATCGAGAAAACTTTTTCGGTTTATTGAATTATTTATATTAAATTACGGACTAACTCTGTAATATTTATTGTAATAAAATTTTGGCTATTTCACTGGTTAAAAAAGTACCAAAAAGGGGAAAAACCTTTTAGATTCTTTATAATGGTTAACCGGAACACACGGTCCTTATTAAATGAGAATTTATTGAGAGAGATTATTGTACTTTTTCGTTTTTCCGATGGTTCTTTTTGATATTTTTACGATATTGAACATATTAATTGAAAATAAAATTTAAAATGTAGGGACATTAGTGAATGAGTATCTACTGAAAGGAACTTTTGGTACTTTTTCATTCATCAAATTATATTTTTTGAATTGTATATAATATTGAACAAAGATACATAAAATTATTAAATGATGATCTATTAGAGGTATTTTATGGTACATTTTTCAAATATTACTTTCAAAATGGAAGCTACTGAATGCGAATTTAATCACGTGATATTGAACGTATAAAACTGAAACATTAAAAAAATTTTAATCAATTTTAATTTTCTATAAAAGTAAACAATATTTAATTTAAGTTAGGGTAGCGAAGCACCCAGGGTATGCTAGTAATGTATAAACTAGTCTATTGATTAGTCTTCAGACTATTCTATCTACTACCCAAGCAGTTCGACGGGACAATCCCGAACTGACCACTTAACCTACCACTTGTGGTGGCCCCTAGCCACCTGACTACCCAGGTGACCGACAATTTTAACATGGGCTTGTCCTACGAGGAAGTCAATCGTCACTCTACACCCTACAAAGAGACAGTAAAGAGACGATTGCCTCCGCTCTCGCTTACAAAGGGGACACTAAAGTGACGACTGTCTTCATTCTCGAAAAAAATAACTTCTAAGAATAAAATCTCTAGGTTACTTAGGGACAGTCAAGAGACGACTGTGTTCGCTCCCGCTTACAAAAAGGACACTAAAGTGACGACTGTCTTCATTCTCGATTACAAAGGGTACATTCGTGGGACACTATAGACTAATCAATCTATAGATTCCAGATTTCTCTAATGATTACTCTATTAGTTTCTAAACTATTGCGTGAAATGCTCTATTAAAAAGCATACGGGCTGGTTTACTACTAACTAACTACCCCATGTTCAAAGTTTATTGGTTAGTCTATAAACTTATCTATTAGCTAGAGATTTTCAAAAGAATATGATATTCCTGTAGGTATAAATCTAAACTCCCTACATTTGCATTTAACATTTTAGCCTGAAGGATACTAGACTTCAAAATGCATTACGTGGCACTAAAGCACGCGTTGATACACAATGGAAAAAGACTACCACCACAACAACAACCACAAATCCCACTGTAGCTGGAACAAAAACAAATTTAACAAATGGAGAAGTACAAAAAACAACAGCAACTACTGCTGCAACTGCTGGGCAACGTAAAATCCTAACACGTTCCAACTCAGTGCGTTTAGGTACTAGCACAGCTACCACAGGACTGGGACTACAAAGACATGCTTCATCCCATTTGCTTGTTGGACAAAATCGAGTTAAGACGTTGACCACAAAAGTGATCGAGAATAAAGTGCAACAAGTGAAAGGTAAATGCAATATTATAGTGTCAAATACTAAATTATAAAACTCTCTTTCTCTCACTCTAATTGCAGTTAAAGCTGATGTAGTAGATGAAAATAAATTAGAGGGAGGAACCACTACAACCTTACGCCGTGAAGATAGCAATTTGTCTCGTAAATCTTTAACAAAAATACAGGCTGCCATTACACAAAAAGCTGCTGCTGCTGTCACCACAAAACCTACTTTGGTGAAAAGCAATTCTACTGGTGGCTCTTTGGCCATTAAGAAAGATTTACCACAAATTGAGAAAAAAGAAGATAAATTGAAAATTGTCAGTATACAATCACATTCATCCAAATTGTTGGATAATGTCAAAGACATTGATGAGGGTGATGGTGAAAATTTGATTTTAGTTTCGGAATATGTCAATGACATTTATGCTTATCTTTTCAAATTGGAAGCTGAACAGCCTGTCCACAAGAATCATTTAGAGGGTCAGGCTGAAGTTTATGCTAAAATGCGTGCCGTTTTAATTGATTGGATTAATGAGGTACATACACAATTCCATTTGGTAGCTGAAACCTTCCAATTGGCCGTGGCTATTATTGATCGTTATTTGCAAACCGTTAAGGATACTAAACGTTCACATTTACAGTTGGTGGGTGTAACAGCTCTCTTTATAGCCGCCAAATATGAAGAGCTTTTCCCACCAGCTATTGCTGATTTTATTTATATTACGGATGATACCTACACTGGTAAACAGATACGTCAAATGGAATTGCAAATATTTAAGGCATTGGGTTGCAATCTCTCACGCCCCTTACCCATACATTTTTTGCGTCGTTTCTCTAAGGCTGCCGATGCTGAAGATAATCATCATGCTATGTCAAAATACTTTTTGGAATTGGCTATGATTGAATATGATATGTCACATTATAAACCATCAGAGGTGGGTATTGTTAACAAGAAAATTTTTTCCTAAGCTTACTATCTATACATATAAAAGAGTAGCGTTACTGGCTGACTGATTCATCATCGCACAGCCCAAACGGCTGAACCTAGAATCATGTAATTTCGACAGTAGATGTGTTTTTGGTTATGTAAATCCACTAAGGAGGGTTTTTTGGAAATTTGTACATTTACGGGGAAAAAGGGGAAAAACGGGTAAAATAGGTTTTCTTAATTATCTTACATAATTTTAGTGATACAAGAAAAATTTTAAATGCACCTGTATCTACTCTTAAAATGAGCAGATGGGTGTCTAATACTTTTTTGAAATTCGTACTTTTAAGGGGTAAAAATGTGTAAAAAATGTGATTTTGGTACCTTTTTTTAGCCCTTTATAACTTTTAAACTAATTAACATAATCAAATTTTTCTAAATATTTTGTATACATTTCTCAAAATTATGAGACACCTGTTTCGTACTTTTTTAAAATTCAGTTCTTTTTGGTTGTAAAAGGGAGAAAACTGTATTTATGGTACTTTTTAGCACATAAAGAAAACTTTATCGGTTTATTGAATTATTCATATTAAATTACGGACTAACTCTGTAATATTAATTGTAATAATATTTTTGCTATATCACTGGGTAAAAAAGTACCAAAAAGGGGTAAAACGGGAAATTTAATTTTATTCAAACTCATTGAGCCAACTTTTATAAAATTTCAAAAAGTTGTTTATTTAATCACACAAAATAAGCTTTTGGTATATTATTTTGGAATTCGAGTACTAAGGCCTATATAGGACCAAAATCGAGTAAATTGTTTGGTACCTTTTTTAAAGCACAATTTCGCTGGAATAAATGAATGCAGATTTGAAGCGTTTGAGTTTTATTTTGTAAACTTAATTCTCGAAAAAGTATATTTCTAAGCGTAAAGGGGGAAACATTGTATTCTTTTTATTAGTACTTTCCACTTAGGTAAACTTTATTCCACTTTTGGTACTTTTTCTTCCTTCAAATGATACTCTATGTATGTTCTTTAATATGAACTGAAAACATATGATTAAACATACACGGTCCTTTTTAGTTCTTATTATCTTATAAATTGTACTCTTTTAATTTTCTAAAATATTCAACCTAGGAACATTAATTTTAACATACATGGTCTTGACTGAATAATACTCTGTAAGTGGGAACTATTTGGTACTTTTCTATTCTTCAAATTGATTCTTTATAATGGTTAACCGAAACACACGGTCTTTATTAAATGAGAATTTATTGAGAGAGATCTTTGTACTTTTTCGTTTTTCCTATGGTACTTTTTGATATTTTTACGATATTGAACATAGTTAGGGTAGCGAAGCACCCAGGGTATGCTAGTTCAAATTAAAGCTATTCGAAGGATAAATTTTAGAAATAGAAAACTATTTTCTCATTAAAATTGAAACCAAAATTTGAAAATGTTTCCATTTAATAGAAATATTATGTAAATTTTTTAAAATAGAATATTTTTGAAAATTTTTTCTATAAAAATATAAAATTTTCTAAAAAAAAAGAAAAAAAAGTAAAGTTTTCCAATAATTTTTTCTGAAATCTTTTTTTTTTTCAAATATTTACAGATTGCTGCAGCTTCTCTCTTTTTATCTTTAAATCTATTAAAAGAAAATAGCAATATGTCTAGCGGCTTAAGCAATAAACACTGGAACTCTACACTGGAATGGTATTCCAGATATTCACCCGAACATTTAAGACCCATTGCCAAGAAGATTGCTTCAGTGGCACGCAATGCTCCTCATGCTAAACTCAAGGCTGTGTATACAAAATATCAAGCATCGAAATTCCAAAAAGTTTCCATGCGTTCTGAATTATACAGTCCGTTAATGGATTCCATTATCAGCAGCAAGTAATTGAAATGGCAGACGTAAGGTAGAAAGTATTATTAGTGTTAAGAAAATATTATTATCAACAACTACAACAAACAAGAACAAGAAAACAAGTAAAGAAAATAATTGTATTTCCAATAAATACATGATTTTATTATTTTTTTAAACGTTTCTAACACTAACACTTTGAACTAAATAATCATCTACTACGTAGTCCTTTATATATATAGATAGATAGTTAGTTAGTATAATTGTTTTTTTAAGGATTTTTTTACATCTTTATATTTCAATTTCTAAGCTTAAAAGGAAATTTTAAATTAACATCCCAACTATTGACAATTCATTACAAAATTTTGCTAATTTGAATTATAATTATATTAAAATAAATAAAAAATTGTATAATTTGCTCAAAAAAAGCCCTTTTAAGCCTAGAATTAGAAAGAAAACATAAAACATTTTTTATATATACTTTCACCGAAATATGATTCTTCTCTTTGGAAAAAAACTTTTAATAAATTTTGTTTCATTACACATCATGGTTTAAATATGATGTTGTTTCTATGAAATATTGCACAAAACAAAAAACCGTTTCACTTTTTAAAAACCTCAACTCATTTGCTTTTGAAACTATAGGCGCGGCGCGGCTCGGCTTTTTAAACCTTGTTAGGGAATCTCTCACAGCAATTTTGGCTTGATTTGCTTAACTTGGCAAAACTATGACTCAAAAAGTAGCAGCTGTATTTGTATAGTTTTCTTCTCTTTTATACTTAGACTTTCTATTTTTTTTCCACCAACTAAATCGCATTTGCTGGCTACATAAATATGCGATATTCTCTTAACTTTAAATCTTTTATTTTCTAAAATTTGTTTGCTTTAAATTTTTATAAAAATATTGTTCAAACAAAACTCTAAAAAACGACTGATACTTTTATCACTTTTTTTTACTTAACTTTCGTTTTCTTATTTTTTTATATTTTTAAGTTATTTTTTCATCATATTATGTTTCATTATTATTTTGGCTAAAACTCTTCAAAGATTAGTTTTTTATGAAAAAAAAGCCGTCTAATCCTAACCACACTTTACTTTAAACAATAATCATTTGTTTATAAATAACAACTTAAAGGTTAATACAATCCATTAGACGCTTTTAAAGAGTTTTATTTTTTTTTTTTTGTTAGTTAATTGGCATTTATTTGTGTTAATTGGTGTCCAAGTGTATGTTACACTACAAGTTTTTTTATTATTATTTTTTTTATTTTTAAAACTTTTCATTTGTATCTTTTGTCTTTAAAATATTTTTTTTTAAATTAATTCATAAAAATATACCACCTAACAACATTGTAAACATAAAACAATAATACAAATTATAATTAAACAAAAATAAATATAAATTATTTTAAATAATTAGCACCAAGTGTTTTTTTATTTGATAGGAGTGTTATTGAGGGGACCTACTGTACAAAATTTAATGCATCTTCAGAGGAAGAAGAACTATTTTTTCGACATTGATAGAATCATCAGACATGGAAAATTGAAACTTGGTTTTAGTACTAACATATAACAATATCTAGTTGTTGTAACAGTTAAAAGTATACAATAATCTAGTTGGGGGGAGGGGGGTGTTCTACTTCAATGGTCAGGCCTAAAAATTGGGCAACTTCAACTGGATGCATCCATAAATCCATTGGACAGAGTTAAGTAGGGTTGGCTAAGCAGTTGAATATGTGGCGGGTTTCATGAGGGCTCGGAGAACATTCGTTGGGAACGGCACGGTCTATACGTGACCAGTAGGCATTGAGCCTATTGCTCTATCCCGATCTTCGTTGTGCCAGAATTACTCTTGTTGAATCATACATGATAAATTGAAACTTGGAATTGTACTAACATGTAAGCGGTGGGAGACCTCCAAGTACGACGTTCATGTAATGTCCTGCGACCACGGAATTTATGGCGTCTCTATGAATGTCAATCAAAGCTGCCGAATACGAGAACTGTGTTTTTATTTAATATGTTTTCCTCGTATATACGAAGATCCTTCCTGACATGCCTCGGGGTAATATCCAACTATGTGATGTTAAAATTGGGATGACTTCCCAGGAGGACCTGTTTGTCCAACATGACATTATGTTCCTTGACTGGGAGGAACTTCGGAACTTCCTCGTGCACGTGATGTTTCGAGGTAATTTGTAGGCGGCCCGTTACAGTACTTAGGACGGCATTTTGGCAGCTTTGAATTTTTCTCCACTGGGTATCTGGGTGAGCAAAGGTGACCACACTGGAGCAGCATAATTAATCACATACCGACCAATCGTTTTTTATGCTGGCAACAAGGTTTCTTTATCCATGTCCCAAGTGCTGATGGCTAGCGCTTTGAGGACGTTGTACCTACTTCGAAATTCGTGCGTGATTTCTATGGCGTGAGCAGAGGAAGAGAAGAGGCTGTCAAATAAGACCCCCAATATTTTTGGGTGGTTCACGGTCAGAATTTGGACTCCATCGACCACGATGCCAAGGTTTAGCTTTACTTCCTTAGTCCAGGTGGTAAAAAGTTTTGTTGATGATTTCGCTGGTCATATTTGCAGGTTACGCACAGTGAAGAACTGATGTATTTCAAGGAGATAAGCATTGACCAGAACGCATAATTCATCAATGCTGTGGCCCGTCGCCATTATTGTACAATCGTCCGCATATGAAATCATTTCGATGCCTTGTGGAGGTGCATGGAGTTAAGAGAGGTAGAAGTTAAAAAAAGTGGCGACTCTACGGGGTTTGGAGCTTCTATCTCTAAACTTTACGAACGACTGACGGCCACTCAGATAACTTACGATCCATCTCTTCGTGTTGTTGGGTTTTAAAGTACAAATTGTCCACTATAGTTACAAAACAGACTAGATTATAATACAGACAAGAGAATAGACTAAACTATGATATAGACTAGACTATAGACATACTATAGACTAGGCTCCACGGGGTGGATCGCAGGTGGCAATTTTAGTATGCGTGTTCTCAAGTAGTTGAGGTATCTGACTATTGCACAAAGAAAACACTGTGGTATTTCTGGTATAAACAGAGTTTTTTTCTGAACATAGCAAGGCGAGGAATGAAAATTCAATGGTATCACTTGTATAAAACTCCTTTCAGCATTCGTTGACGGATGATCCCCCATTTATCTTGAGAGATGGCCCCGTCACTTTTGCTTCTGTCGATAATAGCCCTTACCAGTGGATTCTTGGCGACCTCACTGAGGCCTATTAACGACGACAGTTTGCGCCTTCTTTGGACGTTCAGTCGTCGGCTGTATAGTTGACAACGAAGAAGACTCTTCCTCTGATCTTTGCCGTTTAGGCGCCTCAGCAGCAGACTACGTCACATCTGCTTTGGCTGGAGGATTTGAGTCATGTTGTCTAGCCAGGATATTTTTGGACCATTCAAGTGGCGATTTCTCTGCCAGTTGGGAGGGGTAGTTCTTAGTTTCGCATGGCCCATAGGATTCATTGCGCTTAAGTCTTCACATCGCGACAAGATGACTAACCTTCGTGAAGGTAAAGACTTACTCTTGTTAGTAAGCAGTCTGTATAACTTAACCTAACAACAGCACTGAATTATAGATTTCACCGTGCTTCAGTTTTTAACCGGCAATTTCTTTACCCGCGAAGAGTGGTTTAAACTAAAAGCCTGCACAAGACAGCAATAATGCGACAACAACTTTTTGGATCCCGAAACTCAACCAATTGACTAACCTGGACACAGTCCTGCAGGCAACTGGCCACCCATAGTACAAGAATATGTGGTTCTCTGGTTCGACCTCATGTCAAATCCCGACAGACTAGAGGTACTGTCAGGGTTGCAATCACACCAAGATGGTGTCTTTCATCAAGGTAACTTGCCCCTGAAGAAAGCAAGATGTACTAATAAACAGACTTGTAATTGACAAGCATGGATAGGGGACGAAATCAAACTTCTTCTACAATATAGCAAATATGATGATCTCGATCGGCATTACTTATTTATCTATTTGCATTAAAAAAGAATTAAAGTAAAAGGATCATAAAGACCGCAACTGATTTGATTCGAAATAAAGCCATGTGCCAAATATTTGCATGTCTAATTAGCACTTAAAATCTCAAGAAAAGCTGCATGTGTTAGTGACAAATAACATTAAATCCAATAATGTCCTTTTGTTTAAAGTTAAGCAACCAACAAATGTCAATTACTGTCTGCTTACAAATAATATGTGAAACATGTATGTATGTAAATACCATGTGGCTTTAACTAAAGTAGAATTAAAGAAAAAGTAATTTGTATATTTTCCATTATTTAAAGTGTTCTCAATATGCATGCGCATATACATACACATTTAAACAATTATGTTTTGCATATTTCTGTAACAGTAGCACAGAAATTCAAATAATAAGATTCAACGAGTGCATACTTATATACATACATACTAACATAGTATGTATAAGTATATCGAATTTTTTCTTTTCTACAAACGCTATTTAAGAATGTGCAAAGCAATGGTATGTAAAATTTTAGGCTCAAAATGGCAATGAATATAATGTACACAAATAAGCAAGAGAAACAACCCTGTAGTTTAATAGAGGAGACTTTTGTATTAGGAAGTAGACTGTAGTCTGGTCTGTGGTGTAGATTTTAGTCTGGTCTAGAGAGTAAAGTATAGTCTGGTCTTTGAATTAGACTTTAGTCTGATCCATATAGAGCAGATTATAATTTGGTCTATAGAGTTGTATAGATTACATACATATACAAATTTCGTAAATTAGGTTTTTGGAACCACCCTATTGAATAACTACATACTACCTTCATACATACATACGTATGTTTATCAGTCTACGTGATTACACTCAACTTGTAAAAAAATACTTTAAAATTCTGGTATGTTAAACACATTTATTTTAATAACATAAATACATATTTTTTTGTTGTTGCTGCTGCTGCTGTTGTTAAAATAAATGGGCCTGTCATTTGAACCCATAAAAATAAAAAACCAACAAACACAATCAAAAAGGAAAATAAATGACGGTCATAAAACCGTCAAACTCGATTTTCGAATAGGCGCACAGCAAAACGCAGCAAGAAGAACGAATAAAGAACACATACATAGAAAATATAAAATTGAATTTCTTCTTCGTGTGTGCTAGAGGTGAGCGCGTGTTGTGTTTTAATCACGAGTGATTGAAGATTTTTAAGGCCTATATCAAACTTTCGAATAATAGAACAATCGTCTTTTTGTCGAAAAAAGTCGAAGTCGACTATTTTGTTCCAAAAAAGTAGATAACTCGACTATTGCCTATGAAAAAAGTCGAAAAGTTGGAAAGTCGAAAAAAGTCAAAAAGTCGGAAAGAGTCAAAAAAAAGTCGAAAAGTCGGAATAAATCAAAAAAAAAGCGGAAAAAGTCGAAAGAAGTCGAAAAAAAATCGGAAGAAGTTGAAAATAGTCGAAAAAAGTCGAAAAGTCGACTATTTATAAAATATTAAAAGTCGAAAAATCGACTTTTAATTAAATGAAAAAAGTCGAAAAATCGACTTTTAACTGTAAATGTAAAAAGTCGAAAAGTCGACTTTTCATAAAATGCAAAAAGTCGAAAAGTCGACTTTTCGTTTCAACTATAGAAACCTAGCCTGTACTATGGTTTTAAAAATCGAATAATCAAACAATCGACTTTTTGTAGAAAAAAGTCGAAGTCTACTTTTCGTTTCAACTATAGGGGAGGTTTCTACTAAGGTGAGAATTAAACCTACGACCTTCAGTCTACCAGAGTAGAACACAACCTACCGAATAAAAAATATATTACAAATTCTTAAAAAAATGATTATGAAATTTTGTCTATGAACCGATAGTTTTGAAAAATATCTTTATATATATTTTGAATTTGGATAAAAAAAATATCTCGGGTTTTAAAAAAACAATTTTCAACAAAGATTCGGGCAGACAGACGTCTCACAAAGATGATAATGATAAAAAGTATTAAATATATGTATGTATAGTATTTTTAAGATCCTGTGAAACAAATCGATTCACTAATTTTGAACATGCACCAAATTGATTATCCCAGCAAAAATAAAACAATACACCTCCATATTAATGACATTTAGCACCACTTCAAAAGTAGCACTAAGTGATTTTTCTTGCCATCTGTGGAAGTGATGTTTTTTGACTTCCAAAGAATCGAAAAGAATCCAATTTGTTTAAAATTGAAGGTATATTTTTTTGTACTGAAATTTTTTAAATTAAACCCATTTTATATGCTCGTAATTTATTTATCTATTTTAATATTATTTAAGTCAAATTAGTTGTGTTCTATAACTTCCAAAAAATAACATAAAATTTCTTCTTGAGAATGACTTCAGATGTACTGAATTTGAATTAAATAAAATAGACATGACAAGCCTGTGATAAAATCATCACTTCTTCAGGTCTTTTTCAGTACATCCATCGAGTAAATTCTACTTCTTTTTCGCTTCTTTGCGTTCTTTTTTTGATGGCTATTTGATAAATATAGCACAACATCGTGTGTAAAAATTTACCCATATCCGTTCATAAATGTGACTGCCAAAAAAAAGACTCACGTGCTCATGTTTAGAAAATGTACATATGTTAAATGGAAAGAAATCAAAAGCAGAGGCAAAAGTAAAAACTGTAATTATGCCCAGCAAACATTATGAGTTGAATTTCATATGTAAGCAGGTTTTAAAAATATTCACAACTATCGTCAATAGAATTGGAAATTTTGTTCCCTCGAAGATAAAATTGCTATTGTGAACTTGTTGTAAACAAGGCATTCACAATAGTTTATTTTGTATATAAACAGCTGTTCAATGTTTACAAAATTCCATCAACAGGGGAATTTTTTTCACGACAAAAAAGTGAGTGAACGAAAAAAGTGAAAAGGGAATATATTTCACGTGAAATGATGATTGGCGATAGGGGTGATTGTAACTTAATACAATTTGAATTGTATTACATATTTTAAAAATTGCGAACTACAGGTACAAACTAAGGGCGGGGATGTCTTAACCAAATCAAAAGGTGAAAATTTGTCTTTTTAAATTTTTATTTAATAGTACATCAATAAATAAAACATTTTGAAATAATTGCAAAAATTATTTCAGAAGTTATTTGCAATTTAAAAGTTCCGCACATCTACGGTCCTCCATATCGTCTTTTTAAGAAAGAGTAAAACAAACTTTAATTGTTAATAACCATTAATTTTATGTTTGTTGGGTAAGAATAACGTTGATTGATAATAGAAATTGAGATAGTCAAACAAAATTGCAGATACAAAAACTTAATTCTTGTATCTATATAGATATCATGGATGGAAATGTCGATAAAAAAATATCCAGTTACTAGAAGTCTGGTTTTCTCTAGGGTTCTATAGTTAAAACGAAAAGTCGACTTTTCGACTTTTTGCATTTTATAAAAAGTCGACTTTTCTACTTTTTGCATTTTATGAAATGTCGACTTTTTGACTTCTTTCGACTTTTTCCGACTTTTTGACTTTTTTCGACACTTTCCGACTTTTTTCGACTTTTATTTTTCATTTAATTAAAAGTCGATTTTTCGACTTTTAATATTTTATAAATAGTCGACTTTTTGACTTTTCGACTTCTTTCGACTTTTTCCGACTTTTTTCGATTTTTTCCGACTTTTTTCGACTTTTAGACTTTTTTCGACTTTTATTTATAAAGTCGACTTTTCGACTTTTTTCGTAGACGATAGTTGAGTTATCGACCTTTTTGGAACAAAATAGTTGACTTCGACTTTTCGACTTTTTTCGACAAAAAGTCGATTGTTCGATTATTCGAAAGTCGATTTATAGAACCCTAGTTTTCTCAGGTATATTGGTTTTTATTAGTATATTGCTACAAATACAAAGTAAATTTCCATCTCTGTCAAAATACAAGAGGCATGCCCAGTGTACACTTAATAAGGTAGCCTTGTCCGCACAGCTGATCATCAGCATTTACAATCTTATCTGTCAAAATTCCTGTTTGTTTACATAGAAAAAAAATCGCAAAAGGTGTAAAAATTTTAAAAAGTGAAGAAAATTATGGTTTTAAAGGAGTTTTCTAGGTCAATCGTGATTAAATGTCTTTGTTATCCTTCTCTCTTGATAAAAAAAAGAAAATCTTTAGCTCCGGCATACGTTCCAAATCAGTTTCAACTATTTTTAACACGACCAATCACTTTTCACAAAAAACACGTTTAATTCGGAAAATTGGTCTTCCCAATAGATATAGTTATGATTTTCAGACATTCCACGTTTAATTGATATAATATATTAATATTAATAGTTAAAAATTTAAATAGTTGCTAAAAACTCATATTTTTATTGTGTTTATTTGTTGCTTTTTCATTCTACACACACAGCTTTTTTTGACAGATGGGATTATTCTACAATAACAAATCGCCTGTTGTTTTTGTATTGTTGTATTTGTTGTAGCGACGAGGCTACCTTATTAAGTGTACACTGAGGCATGCCTATCTATTGAATATTAACAACAGTTACCTTTAACGCTAATAATTCCCTTTTAGGTAGAACAAAACATTGTGCAGTCTAACTAATAACCTTAAACATCAAAAGGAAATTTTACCAATTAATATACCAACAAAATACCGCCAAAATTTATCGCCTTTATGTACCTATTATTTTCTCTTATACAATTTGTCAACTTGTTTGTTTTTTCACACATTTTTTTTAGTTTCATCTGCTTAAATCATTTTTAAAATCTGTAGTACATATGAAATGTTTTCAAAGAAAATTAGCTTGACCTTTTAACCTTTTGTTATGAAAAGAATTTATTATGTTAAAAATCATCTGTTTTTTTTTAATTTTCATTCTGAAATAGCAGATGTATTTTCTAAAAAAATATATAAATATGAAATTCCGAAATTAGAACAATGGTAACGGTTTTTTGGTTAGACGACAGAAAACTGAAATGATTTCAAATCATGCATGTTTCACCTTAATCGAACCACTTCGTCATCATTTGCATCTCTGATTGAACAAGATCTTTGTCATGTAACTTTTTGCTGGGTTATTCCTAATTCTAAACTGAAGAAGGCTGCCGATGATAACCGCCAAAATCTTTAAGATTGAGGTTACTACACTATTTTCCTTTGCTTGTCGAGAACCATTCCTAACATCTTAGGTCTCTGAACAGTCGAAATAAAACATACATCTTACTTCATTATACTGATATCGAAACGTTTAACCTTTAAAGTCTAATGTTGATGTTAACATAATCATCAGCATACAACAATATCATAAAGATATCTATGGGAGGTTTAGGGAAATTGTATACTATATTGCTGCCTCGGTTAAAGTAATTCTCCTTGTGACGGGCCCATTTTAAACTCGATTAATTCGTTACTGTAGCGAATTTAATGGCGATTTCGACAGATGACATTCACGATTTCTTCCTGATCGTGTTCGTATTTTCGAATGATGATAACCCGAGTTAGTTTTTAGTTAGTCTTGTATCATGAATTGTTGAATCGAATGTTGTGAAAGGCGGTTCATATTCCAGATCTAACTCATAATGATAATTTAAGGACCCTATTCTGCATTTCAATTTGAATCGAAATTTACTCCGTTTGGCAAAATAACCATATTTTAACAAAGTTTTGGAATGGCAAGTTCGCGAAGATTTTTATAACTACATATGTAAAGGGCAATCGACCGAATCGAACTCCAGGAGTTTGCTTAAGAATCACGCGTTTGCTTCTTAGTTCTCTGCACTATACTCTTTTGGTCCGTTTGTATGAAGAAATGAGTTATATATTTGGGTATTGTGCTAGTTCCTTAACGTTTTTGCAAAAAAATGTTTTTATACCCTACACCACTATAGTAGGGAGGGTATTATACGTTTGTACTGATGTTTGTAACATACAAAAATATTGGTCTAATACCCACCTTAAAGTATACCGATCGATTCAGAATCATTTTTTGAGTCGATTAAGACATGTCCGTCCATCCGTCCGTCTGTCCGTCTTGCTGGCTGTCCATGTAAACCTTGTGCGCAAGGTACAGGCCGCAATTTTCAAGATAATTTGATGAAATTTAGACTAAGCATGTTTTTTGGCACAGGAACAAAGCCTATTGAAAATGGTTGAAATCGGTCCATTATTTCACCTAGCCCCCATACAACCGTACCTCCCGATTTCATGCCATAATTACGTCAAATATTCTGCTATCTCTCTAAAAATTGGCACAAATAAGTTTTATATGAGTATAAATGACACTGCAGATTTTCGTAAGGATCGGCTCTTATTTGACCCTAGCCCCCATACAAACCCCGCTTCAAAAAATGTCTTAAACGTCTAAAATTGACTTGTAACCATTTGTATCGCAATGAAACTCAACAAAAATAACTATTATTTAAAAATATATCCTTTTGACAAATTTACCGAGGATCGGCCCATATTTGACCTATATAAAGCCTCATTTAGAAATTTTAGTTTTTTATCAATAAATTGCTTAAATATTTTGGAATAATATTCAACATAAAAGTTTCTTTATAAAAAGTAAAAATTTTAAAAATATACTCATGGTGTAGGGTATTGTATGGTCGGCCATGCCCGACTATACTTTCTTACTTGTTACTATAAGCTTTAGATCTTGGTTAGGGTGAGGTCAAATGTGAAACGATCATAATAACCATTAATCTTCTAAATAGCAATTAAGTTTTTTTGCGAAATGATTTTTAGGCGCTTGAAAGTTGTTATTGTTGTAACTGGATGTTATTCTCTTGGGAAAAAACTTTCGGTTGATACAGCTGTTGCTGAGTTGACAATCTTTGGCCGATTGAGAATCTGGTCGTTACGGAGCGGAGATCTAATTGTCGTGAGAACGCTATGATTAAGTCGTTTGTATTGGTTGTTTAGTTTAATCATATGGAAACGTTACCAAGTTACATTTTCCTCTTGCATGAAAGGACAGAAATGATCCAGAAGATTGCTCTTATACGAGCAATTGCTTAAAAGGAATATATAGATTCTATATTGCTGCCTTTTAGTACACTGAAAATAATCCATGCTCAACTTTAGGAAAAAAAATTTCGTAACTTCTATTTTCGTAATATTTACAAAAATTTCAGTGTATAATACGAAATATTATTTAATAAAACCCTTTTCTATTTTTACGAAAGTACGAAAACCTTTCGTAATATATTTTTTCTTAAATTTTAGCGAAATTAAACATAATGATATTAATTATATTATGATTAAATAAAACTACAACATTTTTATAAAATTTAAGAAAAAGTATAATATTATTCACGAATTATTTTCATAAAATTAAAATTCGTGTGGAGAATAGTTTTGAACTAAAATTAGTAAACTTATTTTAAAATGAACAAAAAATTTTGAATAAATTAATATTTCGTAAATTTTAACATATTTGTTCAAAATTCCTTTTTTTCAATTTATATTAATTTTTTTTCAAGAATATTTTGCATTATACTAAAATAATTCGTACAATTTCGTATATATTATGAAAGAATTTCGTGGTGCAAAACAACGAACGATTCGTACAATGTACGACATTTTTCGTATATATTAGCCATGGATTTTTTTCAGTGTAGGAGAAAAACAGACATAAACCAATGAAGGGGTGAATATTTTGGTTCGCTGCAAATATCAGCATGAATGCCTAACATAAAACAATGAGATAAATTAAGAATTATCGAAAATTGGATTACCTAAATGTATAGCTCTCTCTCCCTCTCATTTTTTTTCAATCTTTAATGTTTTTATCACATGACATTGAAATACAACAAAACATGTTGAAAGTCCACGTTATTTTTGTGATACGTAACATTCCCAATGTATTTAAAAAAAACGATGGATAAAAAGAAAACAACAAATATTTTAAGGATATTTTTATTTTGTTTGTTTAACTTTAAAGATTATTTATTTGTTATTATATTATTTATGTTTAATTTAAACATCCACATACTCCATGATAATTATATTTTTCTTGAGTAAATAATAAAAAAAGCAACATTTTTATTTGAGGAAATTCGTTTAAAACGATTTCGTAATAGGAGAACAAAATTCAAAGAAACTCTTTGGGCGCTCTCTCACTTTAGGGTGAGAAGAAGAAAAAAAAAGAAAAAAGAGTTCATTGAATATTGTTCATATTTTCAAAAGTATCGTTGAAATAATGCACAAATATCTATGATGTAAGACGATTACCACATTCTTCGAGAACTTAAAAAAAATAATAAGAATAAAGGAAAACATCAACGACTTTAAATTTTATAGATTTTTTTGGAAATTTCGATTTTTTTCTTTGTTAATTATTAACATTTTATTGTAGTAATTATGGGTTTTTTTTTCTTTTTTAACTTAATTCTTGTTTTGCAAATGACTTGGTTTTTAATTCTTTAAAAGATTTCTGTTTTTATGTTTTTAACTTGTTTAGATGGTTTTTTAAGTTTTTCTCTTTTTTTAATTCTGCATTTTTTCTTTCTCGTATAACGGAATTTTATAATTAAATTATAAGAATAACGTGACGACGATCAACGTGTGGCTGACGGTGTGTTTTACACTGTGTGTTGTTGAGTAGTGTAACTTATGAGTAGTAAAACTGCTGTTTATTTAAATGATGGATGGTAGTTCAGAGCTTAAGCTTGGAAGGTGGACAAGAATTTGGTGACAACTTCCTTCAATTTAGCATCGGCAGCTTCAGAAATTTTACCTTCTTGGGCAATTTGGTTCAAGAGGGCTTGTTCGGAGGTCTTGATGTGTTGCAAGAATTCCTTTTCGAACTTGGTGATCTTGGAGGGATCCATCTTATCCAAGTGACCGCGGACACCGCAGTAGATGACAGCAACCTAGGAAGTTAGAAAAATATGCAAAGATACACACATGGGCAAAAGTGTTAATTTTTTTTTAAACTTTGTTTTTTTAATATAAAACGTTTTAGCTGTACGCTACTTACTTGATCTTCAATGGACATGGGTACGTATTGACCTTGTTTCAACAATTCAGTCAAACGAACACCACGGTTCAACAATTGTTGGGTGGCAGCATCCAAATCGGAACCGAATTGGGCGAAGGCAGCGACTTCACGGTATTGGGCCAATTCCAATTTCATGGAACCAGCGACCTGTTTCATGGCCTTGGTTTGGGCAGCAGAACCGACACGGGATACAGACAAACCGACGTTAATGGCGGGACGGATACCCTTGTAGAACAATTCAGTTTCCAAGAAGATTTGACCGTCAGTGATGGAAATTACATTGGTTGGAATGTAAGCGGATACATCACCGGCTTGGGTTTCAATGACGGGCAAGGCAGTCAAAGAGCCACCACCCATGGCAGGGGACATCTTGGCGGCACGTTCCAACAAACGGGAGTGCAAGTAGAATACATCACCGGGGTAGGCTTCACGACCTGGGGGACGACGCAACAACAAGGACATTTGACGGTAGGCAACGGCTTGTTTGGACAAATCGTCATAGATGATCAAAGCGTGTTTGCCCTTGTCACGGAAGTATTCACCCATAGCGCAACCGGAATAGGGAGCCAAGTATTGCAAGGGAGCGGCATCAGAAGCGGTAGCAGAGACAATGACAGAGTAGTCCATGGCACCGGCATCAGTCAAACGCTTGACAATTTGGGCAACAGTGGAACGCTTCTGACCGATGGCAACGTAGATACAGTACAATTTCTTGGATTCATCTTGACCATCATTGAAACGCTTTTGGTTGATAATGGTATCGATAGCCAAGGCGGTTTTACTGCAAGTAGCAGAAAAATATATTAAAAAATTAACATTTAAAAGATTTTTTTTTATTTTTTTTTTAATTTTCTTGGATTTTTAATAATTTCTAAATAACTTACCCAGTTTGACGATCACCAATGATCAATTCACGTTGACCACGACCAATGGGTACCAAAGAATCGACAGCCTTAATACCAGTTTGCATAGGTTCGCGTACAGATACACGAGGAATGATACCGGGAGCCTTAATACCGACACGGAAACGATCCTTGGTGTTGATGGCACCCTTACCATCAATAGCATTACCCAAAGCATCAACGACACGTCCCAACAATTCATCACCGACGGGAACGTCGACAATAGCACCGGTACGCTTGACAATATCACCTTGTTTGATCAATTTATCGTTACCGAAGACGACAACACCAACGTTATCGGGTTCCAAATTCAAGGCCATACCCTTCAAACCAGAAGAGAATTCTACCATCTCATCGGCTTGGATGTTATTTAAGCCATAAACACGAGCGATACCATCACCAATGCTCAACACACGGCCAGTCTCTTCCAAATCAGCCTTGGGGGCAACACCCATAATGCGTTCTTCCAAAATGGAAGAGATTTCAGCGCTACGTTGTGTGCTGGAGACATGGAGTTTACGTGCAGCTAGAGTGGCAGCGGGGTAAGCGGCTTTGCAAGCGACCTTGTTTGTGAGAAAAACAAAAGATAATTAGATTTTGATTTTAGATTTTTTTTAAAGAAATTTGTTTTATTATCAAGCTGCGACATAAAAACTTTGTTGATTTGATTAGCTTTTTCAAAATCTTATAGATTTACAAGAATTTGTTTAAAATCAAAGAGGAAAACATCAAGAAAATCTCTATTTTTTTTTTTTTTTTTTGTAAATCTGACAAAGATTTTGAAAAGAGTTCAATGGGATAATTCAAAATTAGTTTGCTAACTACTTTATCTAGTAACTTGTTAAACTAATTAAGTTAGTAATTGGATGCTTGGCGTGCTTCAAAATATTTTGTAGCAATTCAGACACAATTGATGTGATCTTGTAGGACTCATCATCAATGAATAAATGATTGCCAATAATATTTTTATGTTGGCAAGTTTAAGAAAATTGTATCAAATCTTTTTATATATCTAATAAGATACAGAGTGCACTTGCCTTTGATGTGGTTAGCAGGGGAAAAAGCAATATGTGTACTCAGGAACATAACTACTAAGGGGGAGAAGGTTTGTTAGTTAGAAGGGAGTTAAGAACAAACAATGTTAAGCTAATTTTGTGTGTTAAACAAGATTTTCAAAAATAAAAGACAAATCAATACTTAGGTTCATGGAATAGTTCGAATAGACTATTCTATAACCTTTTCCATACATGATATTAGTACATGTACATACTCATTCCCCGACAGCCGGTTCTACATACCGGAATGACCTGATATTATCGATCAAGGGCTGTCAACCCCGGAATATACTACAAACAACTACAATGTGCACATACAATACGTAATACTAGATCATAGGCTCTTTCATATACAACAAGTATTAATGTATAGTCGGGCGTAGACGACCATATGATACCCTACACCAGAGGGCTCAAAGGGGAGTAGGGCAATATATGGCCCTATCCTAAAAAATGTTGGTAGGGGGAGTTAGGTCTTCTTCAATAATATTTATGTAGAATTTAAGTGTTATTAGTGTTTGTAAGTGAATTTTGACCTTTAAGTCATTTTCTGAAGGGGAGTTTGTATGGGGTATAGGGTCAAATGAAGCCCGATCATTACAAAAATCGGAAATGTCATTTAAAGTTCTATAAAACTAAGTTTTGTCAACTTTTGTTAACATAATTGATCATTTAAATTAATTATAAGCCAAAAGACCCTATTTGGGGGGTACGGTTATATGGGGGCTAGTCGAAATAATGGACCGATTTTAACCATTTTCAATAGGCTTCGTCCTTGGGAAGCGTGTGTCCCAAATTTCATCCAATTATCTTGAAAATTGCGGCCTGTACCATGCGCACATAGCTTAATCGACTCAGAAAATGATTCTAAGCCGATTGGTATACATTAAGGTGGGTATAGGACGAATATTTTTGTATGTTACAAACATCAGCACAAACCCAATATACCCTCCCCACTAAAGTGGTGTAGGGTATAAAAAAAAGTTAGATAAAATCGATTTACTTAAAATTTGGAAGACCTATAACCTAATTATCTATTACAACTGGATAAAAAGGGAGGGGTTAGATAAAATCGACAAATATCTAAATTATTTAAAAAAATAATTGAAAATTTGGAACATAAACCGAAAGTGATTCATGTACAACTATTTCGTCTACAAATTGGAATCCAAACAAAATACTATTTAAAATCTTAAAGAAAACATAATTACAATATAAAAAACTTTTTAAATTACTTAATACTAATAATTATTCTAAATACTGTTTTTATAAATTAAATATTTTAAAATTAAGTAAACAAGAACATTTTTTAAACAACTGTATACAACTTATTACACAAACTTTTTTACATGTTTCTAATTAGAAAATACTAAACAATGTAATTTCCTTAAGTAAATATTATAAAAATTATGAATTTATTAAAATTTTCTTAAAATTTTACATGTTTTTTTTTATAAAAATTGGCAATTTTTCAACTTATGTAAGAAATTTTCATTTGGCCACTTTAACTTGACAGTTAAATAACCAAAAAAGCAAAAAAACATATGGCAGCACATGAAATTTTTCTAGTGCAAATACACAATACAGTTGTCTCTCTCTAGCACATGCATTCTAATAAAACTAATAAGAAATTGCAATAAATTTTTAAAAAATTTGTTTTAAAAAAACTAAAAACTAATTCAATAAACTTTTCCTCAATTTCTTGTTAAAAATTAAGAAAAATTTTATTAATTGCTTTATACTACAAGAAAAACACTATATAATTTTTCAACCTAACCTCAAAAAAAACAAAATCAATACATGAAAACTAATCGTTGACGAGACGATAGCAGTTATATGACAGCTGAGAGACCGGGGAGCCGAGTGGAAAAAAAACTGCCGCAAAACTAACACACAACTTATGTAACCGGAAAATTTATTTGGCAAATTTGTTTATACAAATTTCCCTTAAGAAATGTTACAATTTGTTACATTTTATTAAAGAATTATGTAATTTTTCTTGTTTTTCCTGTTACAAGCGGCAGTTTTTTTTCTTGTTCATGACCCCGTCTTTTCACACACACACATTTTTATGCTGTTCTATAAAAACCTAACCAAAGGTTGCGTAACCATTACTTTTTTTCTTAAAATATAATTGGAAAACCTTAAAATTTACTTTAAAGAATTCTTAGATTCTCGCAAAAAAAACTTATTAACACTTTAGCACTTTAGTTTTGTTATTTTTTCAGGCAGCCAATTGGAAATAATATTAATTTTCTACATTTTGCACTTAACACACGAAATTTTTGCACATTTTTTTTGGAAAAAATTTTCCTTTTTTTGTTATAAATTTAATACCTGTTGGGCAGCCTTGGGCAAAGAACGGGCCACAGATGAGGCCAAACGAGCAGAAATCATCGACATTTTACTTAAATTTAATTAATTTGTCGCTGGTTGCAAAAATAATTTGATTTTACTTCTAATACACCCAACTCCTCTCTAGACGTAGTTTTTAAAAGATGGTTGACGAAAATCGTTCACGTTCGCTCAACTCGACAAGAATGGTGTCTTTTCTTCGTTAAATCTGTGTTGCCGTTTAACGTTAAATTTCTTGTTTCTATTCAGCCACATCGTTAAGTTATTTAATCGTCTGTCATGTTGCCAGATTGTTTTAGTTGTAGGAAAACAAAAAAAAATTCTTATAAGATATCTGTGTTTTTTATTTAGACATTTTGTTTGTTAAAAGTGATTGTTGAAATTTGTAAATATAAATAGTAAAAAAATAGAATTGTTTTATTATTAATTCTCAATTTAAAGTGAAATTAATAATGCTAATATCAGTGAAATTAATATTTTTAATAAAAGGAAATGGACATCGCTGTAAGTTTTAATTTTCTTTTTTATGTATTTTGAAAGAAAACAAAATGTTAAGGATTCTGTTACTTTATGGTTTTTTAGCATTTCAAATGTAAATAATTGCTATTTTTAAAGAAAGTATAAAAGGGGTAACTTTTGATGGCTGCGAGAAATAAGAACGTGTTCCACCTTGGTAAAACAAAAGCTACGCTGTAAGTTCCATCACAGCTTCATTAACTTGTTAGATAGAGCAGCAACCAAACTTTATAGATTCCGTCCGTTTCTTTGTTTGTCTGCCTGTTAAGTGGTTTTAAGAAGTATGAAATAGTAAAAGTCAAAAGATCGTTTATTATCCTTTGTTTATGAAGTCGTAGAACTGAAAACAACAATACAGTGCAAGAAGTAAGAACTTGTCCCTCCCTGGTAAAACAAACAAAGCTTCACCACAGCTTTTAGATAGAGCAGCCATCAAACTTATTAGGTTCAAAGACTTTTCGGTCCGTCTCTTAGTCTACCTGTTAAAAACTTCTTAAGTTCCAAATAAGAGGAGGTTATTGATAAGTGGTTTTTAAAAGTATGAAATAGTAAAAGTAAAAAGATCATTCATTATCCTTTGTTCGTTTATGAAGTCATATAAATGAAAACAAAAATACAGTACCGCGCCATCTATTGTGTAATATATAAACATGACTTGAGAACTTATAAGAAAAGTTGCCAGATGATTATGAAGCAAAACAAAACGTAAACTATTGAATACATTTTCATTTAATTTAAAATAAATCTAAAAGTTTTGGGAAAAATTAAATTCGATTTATTATAAATATGTAATTTTTATCTTGAGTTCATGTTAATTAAATTATTTATATTTATGGTTTAATTTAAAGGCTATAGTAAATGTATATTTGGTTTCCATTATTGGGCTTAATGGAATCGAGTTTAGCTTTTAATTTTATAATTTACAAAATCAAAATCACCGGAGCAATCACCATTAGGGTTCTATAAATCGACTTTCGAATAATCGAAGAAGTCGAAGAAAATCGGAAAAAGTCGAAAGAAGTCAAAAAGTCGAATATAGTCGAAAGTCGAAAAAAGTCGGAAAAAGTCGAAAAAAGTCGAAAAAAGTCAAAAAGTCGAATATAGTCGAAAGTCGGAAAAAGTCGAAAATAGTCGAAAAGTGGAAGAAAGTCGGAAAAAGTCGAAAAAAGTCGAAAATAGTCGAAAAGTCGGAAAAAGTCGAAAATAGTCGAAAAAAGTCAAAAAGTCGAATATAGTCGAAAGTCGGAAAAAGTCGAAAATAGTCGAAAAAGTCGAAAGGTCGAAAATAGTCGAACAGTCGGAAAAAGTCGAAAAGTCGGAAAACGTCGAAAAAAAGTCGAAATGTCGGAAAAAGTCGAAAAGTCGGAAAGTCGGATAAGGTCGAAAAATCGACTTTAAATTAAATGAAAATATTCGAAAAGTCGACTTTTAATTAAATGCAAAAAGTCGAAAGTCGACTTTTAATAAAATGCAAAAAGTCGAAAAGTCGACTTTTCATAAAATGCAAAAAGTCGAAGAGTCGACTCTTCATAAAATGCAAAAAGTCGACTTTTCGTTTCAACTATAGAACCCTAATCACCATCTAACCTACAACTTTTGAGGAAAAGGTGCAGTAATTTCATAATTTTTTCGATTAACAACAAATATTTCTCTTCTTTAATTTGAAGTTTTTTAATAAATGTCTAATAGTGATTACGAGTTTCATAAAATAGTCGATTAAGGTTTTACATTGTGATCGTTCTAATATTTAATATCATAATTTCTATATATATTTATGAATCCATTTACTTTTCAATAATGCATATATATACAATTAAACTTTTGCTGTTCTTTGAAATAAATATTCTCCAATTGATAAAATATTCATAGTATTTTAATACAACTCTGTTTATATTCAGCAAACTAATACTAACAGCTGGTTTCTTTCGTTAAATGCTAAACAGAGTTGTTATGGAAAGTAAGAAATATTTTTTGTTGCCAAATACAACTATGTTTACTTGAAAATTTGGTAACACTTTTTTAACGGTCTTATTTATTGATTTTGTTGAGTTATTTCAAATATAGGTTGCATGTCTTTTAAAGACTAATTTTAACTAATAAACATAATAAAATTTTTGTAAATATTTTGCACATATCTTTTTAAAATTATTCAGTCCTTTTTGCGTGTAAAAGGAAAAAACTGTATTTTTTTAACCAAACATTTTTTAAAAGTACCAAAATGGGAAAATGTGATATTTAATTTTATTCAAACTCATTGGGCCAATTTTTATAAAATTCAAAAAATAGTTTATTTACTCGCACAAAATAATCTTTTGGTATATTATTCGGGTACTAAGTCCACTATAATATAAAATTCATGTAAATTGTTTGGTACTTGTAAACTTTATTTTTGAAAAAGTATGTTCCTAATGGGAAAAATTGTACTATTTTAATTAGAATTTAATCCACCATTTTGTCATTTCAATTTTATTTTTTAAATTATAATAATATTTACCTAGAGACAACTATATTTAAACTGCACGGCTCTGATTAAATAATACAACTAAAGAGGGAAATGTTTGGTACCTTTTGCTCATCAAATAGTACTTTTTGTATTTTCTTTAACATTGAATATAGAATCCAATACTCTTTTCCACTATAGTCGGGGGGAGTATTATGCGTTTGTGGGAAGGTATTATGCGTTCGTGCTGATGTTTGTAACACTCAAAAATATTGGTCCTAAACTCACCTTAAAGTATAGCAATCGACCCAGAATCACTTTTTGAGTTGATTTAGCTATGTCCGTCCGATCAGCGTCTGTGTGTCCATGCAAACCTTGTGCGCACGCTACAGGTCACAAATTTTCAATATATTTTGATGAAATTTGGCACATACTCTTCTTTTAATTCAAAGACGAGCGCTATAAAAAATGGTTGAAATCGTTCATCAATTTGCCTAGCCACCATACAATCCTATCCCTGAAAAGGCCTTTGGATTCATAATTGCGTTAAATGTTCTATTATATCAACAAAAATCTTCAAATTTTAGTTTTAAAGAACTTTAAAGGATCGGGCCTCATTTGACCCTAGTAGCCCCCACAAAAAACTCCCCTTCAGATAATGACTTGAAGGTCAAAATTTACTTATAAACACTAATAACACAATTAAATTCTACATAAATAACTAAGAAGTAAACGTAAATTCCTCTACCAATATTTAGAGGTATAGGTTTATATATACCCCTGCTCCCCTTTGAGCCCTCTTGTAGAAAATCTCTTTTTTTTGTCAACAATAAGTAAAATAATCCACACTTTTAACATATTGACTGGTATAGGGTATCATATGACCGGCCATGCCCGACTATACATTCATACTTGTTTATTTGTAATGTGATAGAGTAGCGCAGCACCCAGGGTACGTTAGTTGTTCATAGCTTCCATCATAAATAACTAATTACTTAATAATTATATTGTCACGAAATTCTACACGAACATGTTTCGTTTACATGCAAATCAATCGGCTGCATATTTTCCTCATCGGTCCATTACTTGTATAAGGTTTTGAAATTTGAGATTTATAAATATTCAAGGTGTTAAAAATTACTTTTTTCTGGTTATTTTAACAAAATTATACTCTATCGGGTCTAAAATAATACCCACTCTTTTAAAAATGTCTAAAATCTTTACAAAAATGAAATTTTTAACTTTAATTCAAAGTTAAACATATGGCAACTCAAATCTGTTTACAATCATCAAGTACTTGTTAGCAAATAAATAAATTCATCCTAAAAGTATGCTAAAGTAATGACACGATGCTGCTGCTAGTAATTTTATTTATTGCTAAGCAACAGCAGATGTCAGTAGTAAGCGAATTATGTGACATTTACCAAACATCCTTTGTTTTTTGTAGCACTACTACAACTACTACTAAAACTGACTGACTATACACAACAAACAAAATAAAATGTCAAATATATAAAAGGAAAGACAATAAAACGAAAAAAATGAAAAGAAAAAGAAGAAAAAAAAAAACACATTGGAATTATAAATAGCAGGAAATTTAAAAGACCATACATAAATGAGTAAATAAAAGATACACATATATATGAATGAATCTCCAAAAACATAAATTTTAAAGAGAGGGAGAGAAACTGCTCTCTTTAAACTTAATGACTGTTGATTGTAAGCAGGGTGTAAAGTAGATTTTATTAAAGAAAAAGGGTGGCTGAAGGAGCTGTGATACAGGTTAAGTTATAAAAAAACTTAGTGGAGACTTTTTGCGAATGTGTGTGTGTGTGCGTGAAGAGATGCCAGAGAGTAAAGCTAAAAACTCCGGTAATAATATAGCAACGACATTTCTACAGATGCCTGACAACAATCAGTCGCTGATAGCAGCCTCAGTAGTCGGGTCAATAAATAAACGTACAGAGACGGGCAAACGGTCGTTGTTAACGGTGAAGATTTTTTTGTTGATTTTTTCTAAAAAAGTACATATTAAAAATTAAAAAAAAAATTGTAATAAAATTTAATTTTTTCACAAAATAATTTTTTTTTTAAATTTCTTTAAAAAATCTAAAGTAATTAAAAAAATAAAATAAAATAAAATAAAAGTTTTTTGTTTAAAGCCTGGAAATAGGCTACAATTTGTGCTGTATATTTTTAGAGTAACAGTGAGTGTTGTTTGTAGCAAGATTTCGTCGTATGTTTAAGGTTATTGTGTGTTATGTATAGCAAACTGGCGGCTGCTGATGGCTGTGACGTAAAAAAAAGAAACGCAAAATATAAAAGAAACGAAAATCGCAAAAAAGCAAATGAATTAAAACCGTTTAACAAACGAATGAAAAGTTTGTCAAAAAAAATAAAATAAAGAAAAAAAGTGATGATTACAACTATCACTAACACAACATACAATTAAGGCAATTATATAGAAATAAAATATATGTTTATTAAAAGAAAAAAAGTAAAGCATATTTTTAAGTGTATAAAAATGTAAAGCATACTTTTAGAGTGTATAAAAAAATAAAGCCTAGTTTTAAGGTTAAAAGAGTTAAAATTCGTAAAGAATTTAATAAAAAAGCAAACAAACATATTTAGCTAAATATAAAAATCTATAAAATTTAAGTGAAAGTTAGAAATTAGAAAAAAAATGCGTATACGCATTTTATAATCACAAAAAGAAAATACCAATTCGTAACAAATTTTTAATAACAAAAAAGTAATGTCAAGCTAAAAAACGCCATGATTAAATAATCAATTTTTTAAGGAAAAAAAAAATAAAGTGGCAAAAGTTTTAGTTTAAAAAAAATGTTTGTAAAATATGACACGTGTTAATAATGGAGAGAAAACTACAAAAAAAATATTCTGAAGAGTGTAGTGTAAATGTCTTTTATTTTTAAACATAAATAAATAATTTAACAAAAGCAAAAGATAAAAGATGTTCTTAATTAAAAAGAAAACAAATCTAAGCACCTAAAGCTATGCTACATTTCTTAAAATAACTTATTTGAAATAAATATGCAACAATAGTAAAGCAAAGTAAAAACAAAAGAAAATCCTTGAGAATTTAAAGAAAAAAAATTAATCATCAAAAAACCTAAAACAAAACTGCCAAAAATAAAAAAAGAAATCTTAAATAAAAGTAAAAGTTCATAAAAATTTTACTCAGAAAAAGAAAAAAATATAAAAAAAAAATAATTTCACTCTATATTAAAAATCAAAAGAAACTAAGTAAATTCTCAACAACAAAAACCAACAAAACACATCCAATCTCCAAAAAATGCCGAAAGCAAAGAAATTTCGTTAACTAGTGAAACAAACAAAGAAAACAAAAAGAAAAACAAAAGAATAAAAAGAAAGCAAGCTACACTAACAAAAAAAAAAAAAAAACCACACAATAACAGCAACAACTCAAGAAAACCTACAACAACAACACAAACAAACAAAAAGCAAATTAAAGAGAAAGCGAAAACAAACAAAAAATAAAACCAGTTGAAAACAATCACAAACCTCCCTTTTATAAAAAGAAAATATAAAAAATAATCCCCCCCCCCAACACCACAACAATTTAACAGCCTCCATCACAAGCACTCTTTCAAATTCTGTTTACAGCCAAAATAACAACAACAAAAACTACATACAAACATTAAAAGTTATTATCATCTACATATATATTGAACTGTATGTGTGTAAGCAACAGCAGCTGTCTTGCTACAATTATTTCAATTTCTTTTAACTCCATTTTTAATTCTATTTGTCTAATGCTGCTGTTGTTGTTGTTGTTTATAACATTCACATCGTCATCAGCATCTTCATCATACTTTTAAGCTTTAAACATGATGCTGCACGTTGTTTGCCTCCACTTCTTTGTTTCATTTTAATACTATTTTTCGTGCGTGTTAGTGTTTGCGTAAGTGCGTGTATGACGTTTATTTTTTTCTCTGGTTAAGTGTCTCGTTGTCATCGTCCTCGTTCTCGTCGACGTCGTGTTATATTTTAAATACTCAAAAATTTGTTATTTCTTTACTCTCTTCTCTTCTTCATCTACATCTTCCCTTTGTCTCTCTGGTGAATTTTCGTTTTTCCATCAATTTGAAAACGTTTTCACACATATTGAAGGAGTAATGCAAATTTTGACTGAATACTACATGTAAAGTGAAGTACTTATATATTAGGATATAAGTAATTACATTTTTAAATTACTTTTTTAAAGATTGATATTCTTAATTTGTTAAACCCATTATATTATTTAAAAAAAATATTTAGAAAAAAATTTCAAAACTTTTTTTCATATAATAACTGCATAAATTAACACTTTTTAAGTCGTAAACATTTTTTACTGGATAAAATAATAAAGTTAGAGGGCTGCATATGTATATTTGAACCTTAAACACTAACCCCCATATTCATAAAGAAATTTTTATTTTATAAACGCTTTATAAATCAAATTTCGTATGGAAATTTTGTTTTATATCTGTCTGTCCATGTTAACCTTGTAAACAAACTACAGGTCGCAGTTTTGAAGATAATTAGATAAAACTTGTTACTTTTTTTTCAAGGACGAATTCTAATTATTTTGCTACATATTGGTCCATTATTTCATCCTTTAACCGGACGCTCCAATTTTCACAACTATCTGTTCTGTTGGCCTTATTTTACGATGGTACTTTTCCAACTACTGAATTAACTGACTAGACTACTCACCACCGCCGATTTTTTTCGGTCCATGTATAAGAACTTTGCTCAAATACTCGAGCTATCTACTCTCTGTTCATGGGCACATAGTCATTACCTTTCGAATAACTGAGACAAGTCAAAGTCCGAAATCGGTCTTCGTGGTATCAGCTATCTTGTTCTCATTACAAGGAAAGGTCGAAAGTTCATTTGATCATCAACAGTGCTTGTATTCCGTAACATTTGAAACGACAACTAATACGAAAAATTTATAATCGGCTTTTCAACTTTTTGCATTTTATGCAAAGTCGATTTTTCGACTTTTTTCAGTTAGTTTAAAGTCGACTTTTAGACTTTTCGACTTTTCGACTTTTTGTATTTTGTAAATAGTCAACTTTTTCGAATATTTTTGACTTTTCGACTATTTTCGACTTTCCGACTTTTTTGACTATTTTCGACTTTTTTCGAGCTTTTTCTATTATTTTTGACTTTTCGACTATTTTCGACTTTTTCGACTTTATACGACTTTTCGACTATTACAGACTTGTCGACAATTTTGGACTTTTTCCGACTATTTTCGACTTCTTTTGACTTTTATTTCCAAACAGATTTCTAAACTCAACTAGGTTCCACTTGAATCGGTTATTTTTCAACTTGTTTCACTAAAATCTGTTTCCGTTTTATGAATTCTAAAACGGGTTCCTTTATAATAGATTTCAATAGAATATAATGAAATTAAATTTTTGACAAACAGGTAAAACTCACCTGCTTGTCAATAATTTAGAAACGAATATATTTTTGGCAAAAAAGTAATGCCCACTTTATTTTTTTTAATAGTCTTCTACTTTACCATTTTTTTTTTATAAAAATTAAGACAGCTTTATTTTTTTTTTATTTTATTCAAATTATTATTACAATTTACAAAAAAAATATTTTTATAGTTTTAATCACTAGTGATGAAATTTTGAACCCTTTTCGGAAACCCTTCCATTAACGTTTTTAT
>NC_060954.1:50397800-50407598 GCF_022045245.1 Lucilia cuprina
CATGTTTTTCAAAGGTAACTTGATCAAAAAAAAAAATCAAATAATACTTTGGTTGAAAAATGTAATGAAAAACGTGTGTTAAGAATTTTTCGATCTCACTCCTTACTACGTACAAAGATGTAAAGAGTACTTCTTAAAGGACTAGAACTGGTTCAAAATTAATCCAAATATATGAAAAAAAAACATCCTAACTGAGTTGTCCACGTAGTGCATCTACCTATATCAGAGTAATCCAAAAACTGCTGCCTTGTTTAAATGATGGGATTACTTGATGCACAACAAGGTCCCATGTAATGCAGGCTATGGATTATGTTGTTTTCAAAAAATAAGCGTGATCCCTGTCTAGATTACAGAGGACTTCTGAACGGATCATGTACTCAGACAATGTTAACAGAGGACTAGTTTTTGGTTTACTTAAATGGATCATGTAATCCAGTAACTTTTTTAGGGATAATTCCGGTTCCACTAGATCTTTAAATACCCTAGTTTTAATGTGTTAACTATGACATTAAAATTATAGATATCATTGGTAAAATGAAATTAATTACCGTTTCACCGTTTGCCGATATATTATTTCAAGGGTAGCGAGTACACTGAGCAGTAATTAATATATCTGTTATACGACATGTATAACCTATATTGCTTTGCAGTAACAAAAAAGCTTAAAATAGTTTTCAACAAAATACCAAGGCGAATGATTAATATTTGTTAAAAAATTATTTATTACGTATACAACGTGGTTAGTTTAAAATATAAACTTAGACTGTTTTGCAAATTATCAAATCTTAAAATTAAAGTATTTATAAATAAACAAAGAAGTATAGTCGGTCATAGCCGACCATATGATACGCTACACCAGTCAGTATGTTAAAATTGTGGATTATTAAAAAAAATAGATTTTCACCTTTTATTCCGGAATATTTTTACTTTATGTTGACAAAAACAGAGAGGACTTATTTGAGGGTATGAATAAATACGGACCTATTCTTTTGACTTTTAAATCATTTTCTGAAGGGAAGTTGGGTGCTAGGGTAAACAGGGCCCGTTCATCAGCAGTATCGATTAGACTTCTTTAAAACAAAGTTTTGCTGATTTTTGTTGACATAATAGTACATTTAACATTATGAACCCTATTCGAGGAGTACGGTTATATGGAGGCTAGACGAAGTAATAAACTGATTTCAATCATTTTCAATAGCGTTCGTCCTTGAGCAAGAAGTACAGTAAGTCATCGGTTATGTGGGGGCTAGACCAAGTAATGGACCGATTTAACCATTTTCAATAGCGTTCGTCCTTGAACATGAAGAGCATTAAGTCATCAAATTATTTTGAAAATTGCCATCAGTAATGTAAGCACAAGCTTTACATGGACAAACAGAGTAGAGGATGGTCGGACATACAGACGGACATATCTAAATCAACTAAGTCGAAGTGATTCTTCGCCGATTGGTATACTTTAAGGTTGGTGTAGAACCAATATATTTAGGTGTTACAAACATCAGCACAAACGCAAAATATATAAGTAGGTTAAACATTGTTTTTGGTATAATTCTAGATGAGAACGTTTCGACAAAAAAAAAAAAAAAAAAAAAAAAAATTGCCCACTGTGCTGTGTAATACCTTTTGTGTGGTTAAAACTATTTAGCAAGACGTTTCTTTTCTCACCAGCTTTTTAGTCCTTACTATTCTCTGTTTAATCGAATGCCCTCCATGATGGCGGCTTGATTATTTCTTAGCCTCAATAGATAATGTCAGAAAGAGGCGTAGAATTCATTACAAACAATGATTAATATTTTAAATTAATTTAAATTGCACAAATGCTAAATGTATTTTAAATTAAACAAATATTATTTTTTTTATTGCTTTTTTACCCTTAATGTAAAAAATTTAAATCCTTAAAAAATTACGGCTTAAAAAGTGTTACAAAAAATTCCTTTTAAATACTGAGAGCTAATTGAAATGCATACTTACAGGCGTTCAAATGACTAAAACAAATGTAAAACCTAAAAAATTTTATTAAAATAATACAATTTAATAATAGAAGAAAAAATTAAAAAAAAAAAAACAATAAAAAGCATATAAAATGTATGGATATTATTAGATTAATAGACGATTAAAAATTATTAAAACTACTAAATAAAAGTTAAAAGTTTATATAAAATATAAAAAAACAAAAACGAGTGTTATCTATAATTATAAAAAAAGTGTTGTTTTAATATAAAACTAAATAAATTAGTGTTTTGGTATGTAAAATATATAAAAAAAGAAATTAGCAAAAAATTCCATGTTAATTAATTTTCAATAAATATTTTGTTGTTTTTGTCTTTGGCAAAATTAATAAAACTACACTAAAACTTGTGACAATAAGCCTATAATTAAATTTAATTAAAAATTGCTACTAAAGCAACAACAACTATTGCCAGCAAAAAAAAAAAAAAAAACTTAAAAATTTTTGTTCTTAACCCATATAGTGGCAAATACGTACTGTCTACTAAAGCTAAAGCTACTTTTACGACAGCAACTATAACAACTGTTACAACTATGTACAACAACAACAACAGAAAAAACCTTGTCATCAATATACAATATAGCAGCAACAAGTGCTGAACAGTTTTATACAAATATATACATACACAAACAGCTAAAAACACAAATACATATGTAATACATACGTGTTTGAGTAAACAGTAACTCTATCTATTTTCTACTGCTTGTGTTTATATTCAACCAATTTAAGTATTTATAATTCAAAAACTAAAACAACAACAACAACAACAAGAAAAACAAGAAAACTACGTTAAAAATTACATACGTATTACCTACATGTATTAGTAAACATCCTATCATATGTGTATCCAGTTTCAACAATATTACCATCATCATCATTATTATCATCGTCATCATCATTATTTTGCAACAACTGTTTGTCGTCTATTCGAGTTTTGTATATTTAATTATATACAATTTTGAAAATTTAGTTAATTTTTCATACTCGTACGATTTTACTTCAAAAAAAACATAGATAAAAAGGTAAGTAAGTTTATCTTTTTGTATTTGTACTTCAACTCAATTCATTTTATTCTCTTAATCACATTTTACCTTTTTATTAAATTAAATATTTTAATTTAAGTTTTAATAACTAAATGTCTTCTTAAGATTCTCAAATAAAACATAATGGTTATATTTGCATAAATGTAACTAAATTTGAGAAAATTTCATTAAATAATATGTATAAATAATAAAATGGATTATTTTAGGGGCGAAAATTATTATGGTATGCTTTTAAAGCATTTTTACGAAACAGTTTAGGCATTAGTTATAACTATATATACTATGATAATACAAACTCTATGGATCAAAGTATATACAAGACAATCGAATAAAATACAATTAGACTACACAGTCTCCAAGAAAACAGAATACACTGTAGAATAGACACTAGCCCAAAATATGATCTAAATTATAGGCAATATCACAGATTAGACTGCAGCAAAGACCACAAGGCACTCATCAAAACTCTGTACAAAACTATATAGTCTAGACTATAGACTAGACTAGACTATAGACTAGACTATAGACTAGACTATAGACTAGACTATAGACTAGACTATAGACTGGACTATAGACTAGACTATAGACTAGACTGACTATAGACTAGACTATAGACTAGACTATAGACTAGACTATAGACTAGACTATAGACTAGACTATAGACTAGACTATAGACTAGACTATAGACTAGACTATAGACTAGACTATAGACTAGACTATAGACTAGACTATAGACTAGACTATAGACTAGACTATAGACTAGACTATAGACTAGACTATAGACTAGACTATAGACTAGACTATAGACTAGACTATAGACTAGACTATAGACTAGACTATAGACTAGACTATAGACTAGACTATAGACTAGACTATAGACTAGACTATAGACTAGACTATAGACTAGACTATAGACTAGACTATAGACTAGACTATAGACTAGACTATAGACTAGACTATAGACTAGACTATAGACTAGACTATAGACTAGACTATAGACTAGACTATAGACTAGACTATAGACTAGACTATAGACTAGACTATAGACTAGACTATAGACTAGACTATAGACTAGACTATAGACTAGACTATAGACTAGACTATAGACTAGACTATAGACTAGACTATAGACTAGACTATAGACTAGACTATAGACTAGACTATAGACTAGACTATAGACTAGACTATAGACTAGACTATAGACTAGACTATAGACTAGACTATAGACTAGACTATAGACTAGACTATAGACTAGACTATAGACTAGACTATAGACTAGACTATAGACTAGACTATAGACTAGACTATAGACTAGACTATAGACTAGACTATAGACTAGACTATAGACTAGACTATAGACTAGACTATAGACTAGACTATAGACTAGACTATAGACTAGACTATAGACTAGACTATAGACTAGACTATAGACTAGACTATAGACTAGACTATAGACTAGACTATAGACTAGACTATAGACTAGACTATAGACTAGACTATAGACTAGACTATAGACTAGACTATAGACTAGACTATAGACTAGACTATAGACTAGACTATAGACTAGACTATAGACTAGACTATAGACTAGACTATAGACTAGACTATAGACTAGACTATAGACTAGACTATAGACTAGACTATAGACTAGACTATAGACTAGACTATAGACTAGACTATAGACTAGACTATAGACTAGACTATAGACTAGACTATAGACTAGACTATAGACTAGACTATAGACTAGACTATAGACTAGACTATAGACTAGACTATAGACTAGACTATAGACTAGACTATAGACTAGACTATAGACTAGACTATAGACTAGACTATAGACTAGACTATAGACTAGACTATAGACTAGACTATAGACTAGACTATAGACTAGACTATAGACTAGACTATAGACTAGACTATAGACTAGACTATAGACTAGACTATAGACTAGACTATAGACTAGACTATAGACTAGACTATAGACTAGACTATAGACTAGACTATAGACTAGACTATAGACTAGACTATAGACTAGACTATAGACTAGACTATAGACTAGACTATAGACTAGACTATAGACTAGACTATAGACTAGACTATAGACTAGACTATAGACTAGACTATAGACTAGACTATAGACTAGACTATAGACTAGACTATAGACTAGACTATAGACTAGACTATAGACTAGACTATAGACTAGACTATAGACTAGACTATAGACTAGACTATAGACTAGACTATAGACTAGACTATAGACTAGACTATAGACTAGACTATAGACTAGACTATAGACTAGACTATAGACTAGACTATAGACTATAGACTAGAATATAGACTAGACTATAGACAAGACTATAGACTAGACTATAGACTAGACTATAGACTAGACTATAGACTAGACTATAGACTAGACTATAGACTATATATTATAGCCCGTTAATAAATATGTATTTTCTTAAGAAAAACAATATAGTTATTGAATATTTTTAATTTTTTACCCAAATTTCACACATTGTAAATTCTTTTACTAAAGAGGTTTTATTTTTTTTACTTCATTTTAACCAATAAAATGTGCCCATATAAAAATTTATTCAATTTAAAATGAGATTTTTTCATTTCGTTTTATTTATTTATTTTTTTTTTTTTGGTATTTCTGTTAAATTATAAAATTATATTACTTTGTTTACGGTGCGCGATGGCTCCCTATTGAATAATTCCTTTCCCAGTTAATATACAATAGCAGTTGAATTACATAAGCCGTGACCAGGCTAAAATGAATGAAAAATAAAGAGAAAATGTTATTTGTTTTAAATATTCCCTAACAGACGTTTCATTTTCCGAGAGGAACCATTTCTACTTTATTCCATATAGCATCAGCCTGAAAAAATAAGTCGTATTGGAGGGGGTGAGCAAGCATTCAAGTTGAATTTCATGTTGTTTGAAAATCATAAAATATTTGTGTTATTTTGAAAACCTTAATTTAACGTAATTTATATTTTTGAAATTTTAGTCACGTTTATACCGCAACAAATTTTTGTGTATGAGTGTGTCGTGTCGTTTTTATCCTTCGAGAAAAGCCAAAAACAAAAAACAAAAAAAAAAAAAACTGAAAAACAAATATCCATGAATCGACACAAAATTGAGATGAATATAGGAACAATCATGGGAAGAAAAACAAAAACAAATTAATATATATTATGGCATTAGAAAATAAGATATTTTATTTTTTTTCTGCCACAAACACATATACAAACTAATTTGTTGTTATTGTTAGTTGGGTTATAAATACCAAATACTACATAGCACATATTCTCGGTATATATTATACATATACATATATTTTAATATCGTGTTGTATTCGAAGAATTTTAAAATATTATTTTTCTATTTCTGGGGAGTTTGTTGTTGTGAGAATTTTTCGTAAATAAAATAATTTATAAAAGATTCTAGGAGAAATGGAAAAAAGTGTATGAGTATTTGAGTTTTTGACAGCTCTACTTAGTTGTATTTATCACGATGACATGAACTTGTGTTTTAGTGGGTCTTTATTTTTCAAATTGACAAATGAAATTCTTCGGGGAAATGGAGAAATAGAAATATTACGCATTATATTGTACTATCCTTTTTTTTTGTCTACAGCACGTTTGTGATGAGCTTAGTTATATCTAAAAGTATGGTCCTATCATTACTTTGTAAGACTTTTTAATGAAGTACTACGTTACGTATGTCTGTTCATGTGAATGATGTAAAAGTTCTATGGACTAATGTAAGATAATATAGTCTCCACTTTAGTCTGGTCAATAGTCTTGATTATAGTCTAGTCTGTTCTTAATATATATTACACTGTTTAACTAGAGTCCAAGCTAGAGTAGAGTAGTCTATAATATTCATTATAGTCTAGCCTATAGTAATGAATATAGTCTGGCCTATATACCAAACAAAAATTTAATGTATATTCTATAGTTTTGACTATAGGTTGGTCTTTAGTCTTGACTATAGTTTAGTCTATTGATAAAAATAACTATGACTATAGTCTAATAAATAGTCTGGAGTATTACATTTAAACTATATAGTCTAGTCAATAATCTTGACTACAGTTTAGTTTAAAGTTTCAACTACAGCTTAGTCTATAGACTCCCATTAATGGTCTTTCCTTAAGTCCAGCCTAGAGCCTTGACTACAGTCAAGTTTATAGTTTTGACTATAGTTTGATCTTTAGTCTTGACTATAGTTATACCTGTAGTAAAGTTCATAGTCTTGTCTTGTCTATACTCAAGTATATAGTGCTGGCTATAGTCTAGAATGCAGCCTTGACTATAGTCTTAACTGCAGTTTTGTAAATAATCTTAACTGCTGTTTAGTTTATAGTGTAATTACGACTATAGTTTCGTTTATTATCTTGAGTATGCTTTAGGCCATAGTCTTGTCTATAGTGCACTTAGTTTATAGTCTTTCCTATAGTCTAGTCTATAATCTTGGCTACAGACAACAATACAATTTTGACTGTTGTAAACTCTACAGTTTCATTCATAGTTCGGTTTATAGTTTAGTCAATAATCTTGCCTATAGTCTAGTAAATTATCTTGGCTGTGGCATAGAATATAATCTTGACTATAGTCTAGTCAATAAACTTGATTGCAGCTTAGTTTAGTGCTTCGACTATAGTTTAGATCATAGTTTAGTATAACATTGTTTCTATTAATTTGACTATAATCTAATCTATAGTCTTGGGTTTTGTATAGAAAATAAGCCTGACTGTAGTGTAGTATAATAGTGGTGACCACAGCATAGACTTGACTATACTTTAGTCGGTTGTCTAATCTGTTGTTTAATCTTATTCTTTTTTATGATGTTGAATATATTTGTGTGAAAGATATAAATATTTATGATATATTTGTCCAATTCACACTCCATGTCGTATCGTTGTAGTTTGTATGTCATAAAAACGTTTCAAATAAAATTTCTTGAAACAACAAACAAATCTAGAATAAAAAAAATTACGACATACTACGATACAATCATACAACACCGATTGTGAATTGGACAAGTATTTATAACGAATATAAACACATATAGAAACAATTATTAAATCAACTTTATTTAAAAAAAATGTTTATAAGATTGTTTTAAAAACGTAGTTTATTATTAAAATTCTTTTTGTTAAAACTATAAAATTGTATAACAAACTGTTGTATTGTGATAACATTTTGTTACGACATACAAAATTAACTTCAATTATATTACGTTCAATGCAATTTTTTATGTAAAAATAAATATACAGAAGAATTTAAAAGTCGGCTAATATAAATGCAAAAAGGTCAATTGAAAATTATTTTAAAAAACTGAATAATAACCATTAATCCAATAAAAAAATTAGCTTTCTAATAATGATATTTCTTTTAATATTTGAATTATAATTTCTTTCTTTTTTGAAATATTAAACTGTTCATTAAACTCTTTTTGATTAATTCTCACAATGAACTTTTAGTCTGCCCTCCTTTTCAGAATATAATTGTATTGACAATTACAAAGCCCACCCATAAAAATCACAACTTTTTTATTATGTCTTTGTTATCTCTATTTAATTATTTAACAACAAAAAAACATAACGCAAAATTTTGTTTAAAAAACTTTGTTTTTAATATTCTGTAGCTGTTTTGTTATTTTTTTTTCATTTTTATTTGTTTGCTGATATGCTTTCAATTAGTTGGTTGACTTTTTTACCTGTGTAATCGCATCAATACTCACACCCACTTGTACATAAAAAAACAAGTAGAAACATACCCGGCCTTATGATACCTTACTAATCTTGACAATAGATTTTTGTACGATTGCTTTTCAATTAAGCAATATATATAATTATATTTAAATCTAAATTTGATTCATAATTGTATTAATTTGTAGTCAATTTGTAAAATGAGTATATTGTTCCTCGTATATTTATTGGTGTAGGGTATACAACATAAAGCAAAAGTTTATAGCACACCAGAGAAAGTGGTTAAAATATTTATTATGACTAAAGGAATAAAATCAAATAAGTTTCTTGATTTAATAATTAAACCACCACCAACATCACATCCACCAACAACATAACTTTTTGAAAAATGTTTTTCAAAAATAACAAATTGTGGTTACCAGACAGTAATAAAAAAACAAACAACAGAATAAATACGAAACAAACAGCAAGTAGCAAGTTGAAAAACAAAGTTATTGCAAATTATTAATTTACATTTGAATTTATTAAAAAGAGTTTATTCTCTAGATTAAAATAAAAAAATACTGAACTTTTCCCATCACATGCCGACAGTGAGAAATTAAGGGAAATAAATCTATACAAACAAATTGATATAGGAATTGTCCTGAATTTATGTTTAAAATACTTAAATCTTTATTAAGTCAATTAAGACTGAACAACTTTGATTACAAATCTAGTATAGGATATAGTTTTGAATGTAATCCAGACTACAGAAAAGAATTGACTATAGATTATGCACAAGGCTAGACTACAGCTTACAAACATGTCTTCGGTATGGATACTAGACTATAGACAAGATTGTAGACTTAATTATAGCCTCGACTATAGACTAGACTATAGACTAGACTATAGACTAGACTATAGACTAGACTATAGACCAAACTATATACTAGACTATAGACTATACTATAGACTAGACTATAGACTAGACTATAGACTAGACTATAGACTAGACTATAGACTAGACTATAGACTAGACTATAGACTAG
>NC_060954.1:50407698-50409460 GCF_022045245.1 Lucilia cuprina
TATAGTCAGGACTATAGTCAGGACTATAGTCAGGACTATAGTCAGGACTATAGTCAGGACTATAGTCAGGACTATAGTCAGGACTATAGTCAGGATTATAGAAAACATACTAGACTATAGACAACACTACATACAATAATGCTATAGTAATAACTATAGATTAGACTGTATTCTGCGCTATAGTCGAGACTATAGAATAGGCTATCTTCAAATCTATATATTAGACCACGATCAAGAATAAAGACTAGACTATAGTCAAGTCTATAGTAAAGACTGTTGATCTGAATAAAGTTAAGAACATTAAATTGACTGTAGATTGTGCTATAGTTAAGACTATACATTAGGTCATTGTCAGGACTAATTCAATACTAGAAACTGGACTAGACTACAGATCAAGACTATAGATTAGTTAATACAAGACTAGACTATAGTCAAGACTATGGTCTAGCCTTTAGTCATGACTATAGACTAGTCTATTTTCCAGAATATAGATAAGACTACAAGAATATAGACTGGACTATAGTCAAGACAATAATTAAGACTGTAGACTTAACAATAGTAAATACTATTGACTAGACTTACTAAAGTCAAAACTTTAGACTATGTTCAGTCAAGATTATTCGAATATAGTGAGAGTTCTATTGACTTAGACTTCAGATTATAAACTTATTTTTTTTTAATTGTTGTGAACACACCTACTAAACATACTTTAATTTTATGCAACTTAGGTTTATATTTACCTATTTACTTCAGCAACATTACAAAAAGATTTAAACAACATCTTTATAAATTGACAGAGAAATTCTTTTTTTAGGAATTTAATTATTAAAAAATGTTAAAAGAACAGGAAAAAGATGCCTTTCGAATTGTTGTAAGATATTCTTCTTTCTTAATAATTATTATAATTTGTTTTTGTGCAAATATACCCTTAGGGGTAATATTTTGTTGTTGTTTAATTTAAACTATACATATATAGACAGACTTTAATACGGATAAAATGGAAATGTAAAGTTCATAAACATAAGTGCTTGTAATAAGTGGGCTTAGATAATAGTAATATTTGAAGGAATAATATACATATGGACTATTGCATTTATTCATAATAATATACCAAAGGTTTATAAAACAAATTTTGTAAGAAAATTTAAATTATGTATAAGGCAGTATTTCTTTTTTTTTGAAATTTATGAAAGCAAACTTTTTTTACATTTCTATAATATAATTTTTCTCAAGGTTACAGACAAACTTATTGTAAACCCCAATTTTTTCAGGTTCATGCTAAATGAAATTGAAATTTTTAATGACTTTAAATAAAACATTTTCAAAAAATTATTTGATAACAAAATATACTTAGAAACACAACACACATACAATTGTTTAAGTTTAGTTGTAAAATTACCCAATTGCTCAAGATGTGATGGAACTCATGTGTTTAAAAAGTTTCCTTTTGTTAATTTTATCATGAAGATTATGCTATAAGAATTCTTTCATTTTTGGGTTTGCTTTTAAGATGTGGCCAATTGGTGTTCTGTGTAATTATTTCGTACTTCCACCCATATGTGTGTAATTGTTTTTGTGGTTTTGTGATTCTGACGCATAAGTAAGAAGTTCAAAGAGTTTAAAATTGAAAAATTTAAGAAATAAATTTAACATTGATAGATACATGGATAGATAGATACATGGATAGATAGATACATGGATAGATAGATACATGGATAGATAGATACATGGATAGATAGATACATGGATAGATAGATACATG
>NC_060954.1:50409560-50416995 GCF_022045245.1 Lucilia cuprina
ATAGACTAGACTATAGACTAGACTACAGACTAGACTATAGACTAGACTATAGACTAGACTATAGACTAGACTATAGATTAGACTATAGACTAGACTATAGACTAGACTTTAGACTAGACTATAGACTAGACTTTAGACTAGACTTTAGACTAGACTTTAGACTAGACCTTAGACTAGACTTTAGACTAGACTAGTCTAGTCTAAGACTTTAGACTAGACTTTATACTAGACTTTAGACTAGACTTTAGACTAGAATTTAGACTAGACTGTAGTGTATACTAAAAAAAAAGACTATAAAAAATTTTGCAAAACTTTAATAAATATTAATTACACTTCTTGGGCGTATGATTAATGATGAATTTATTTAAATATGAAAAATTAATCATACGTACAGAAAAATTTAAGTACAAGTATAATTAATTAAATTCATATTTATAAGGACATAAATATACTTTTGTGATGCTTTTTTTTAATAAATTGGACTTTTATTACCACGCGCATCTGTGGTTCATTTACCAATATAGCTTATTTAACAAAAAAACAACAATTCAAATGAAAAATGAAAAAAATTATCATTATATGATGAATCCACAACATGCTCTTATATTAAATAATGCATATTTTCAAGATATTGTTGTATGCATCAATGTAGTTGCAAGCAAAACTACAACAAAAACACTTTCATTTTATAGAGGAAAGCAGCAAACCACGATTAAAAACATTAAACAACAAGTAACAGCAACAAAAGAGTTGTTGAAGTTTAAATGGAAAATAAAACAGGAAATAATAAAAAAAAACAGGAAACCTAAGGATTAAAATACATGTTCTTTGTTGTTGCTGTTACGTTTCGGTTTTACCTGGAAGTCGGTAACAGCAGGTGTTTTTTTTTTTTTTTTTTTTTTTGCTGTTGTTATTACTATTCCATACTTGATTTAATGCTTCTTAAGGTGTGAGTTTGAAGTATAAGTTTTAAAATGCCACGTTTACTAGTTTTATGTTTCTTAGATGAAAATCGATTTTTGTTAGAAAAGTGGAAGGATTTTATTGATTTCTTCTGCGATTTCAAATAGTTATTTTGCAAAACAAAACGGAACATACGATTAAGAACTGATTAATAATATTATTCATATGGATAAGAACTGATAAATTATATTATTTGTATGGACATTTTTTACTTTAATTTGTATCGTCCTTTACTAGAGCTTTTAACTCGATCTTTCTACCTCTCAAAGTTTTTTGATAATCTGTTTTGTTCTTTTTTTATATTTATTATAACTAAAGTTACTCTCCTCGACTGTTACTTAAGTTCTTACACAATTTTGTTGTTGTATGAATAAAACCATCACAACTTTTTATGCGAAATAAAACTGTAAACTTAAACAAATTCAACATATTCGCGCAGGTCATTTTAACTACTTTCTGTAGCATTGTTTAAAACAAAAACAAGTAGAATAAGAAAAAAAATAATTAATCTTGTGAGAATTAAAAAAAAAACAGACACACACACACCAGAAACAACAACTTTAGCGGACGCACTGCAGGTGTGCCTTAATTAAAATTTACCTTAAATAGAAAAATAACATTACAATATGAAAAAACAAGAAAAAAACTGGATTCAACTGTATTTAAGTTTAGTAAGCAAATTATATAATACACTAAAATGTTGTACACATTTGCACGAGTGTACATGTATAATTAATGTTTTATTAATCCAACAATAAAATTATGTACAAATAAATACTTAAACTTATCAAAATGATTTATGAAGAAGAAAAAAAAAACAGTATTTAGAGAAACTGTTGGAAATTTATCTAAACAGCAGGTTTTCGAATTTGTTTGAATATTAAATATTTTTGTGAGAAAAATTTCCAGAAATTTTCTTTTAAGGAGTGAGATCGAAAAATTCTTAACACACGTTTTTCATTACATTTTTCAACCAAAGTATTATTTGATTTTTTTTTTTTTTTTGATCAAGTTACCTTTGAAAAACATGTCAGTTATTATGTGTAATGTCAATTATATTAATTTTTTTGTTAATCTGATTAAAATGAGTGACCAGAAAAAAGTGCGTACTGAAATTATTAAATATTTTCAACTAAACCCAACTTGGTCTTACAAAAAGTTGGCCAAGCATACAAAGGTCTGCCGTCAAACTGTTTCCAATGTTATTAAACAGTACCGGAAGAACTTGTCAGTTGATAGAAAACCTGGTTCAGGTAGAAGGAATGGTCCACATGGTGTTTCTAAAGCCAAAAAAAATAGAACGCATTTTCAAAAGAGCTCCCAACACATCCGGTAGGAAAGCAGCTCGGTTAGCTCAGTGCTCGGACTATTTGGTACGAAAAGTTAAAGCTAATGCAGGTTTAAAAACATAAAAGGCTCAAAAAGTTCCTGACAGGAACGCTGCTAAAAATTTAGAGGCCAAAAACAGAGCACGGAAATTGAAGTCAAGTTTTATAAAAAAATATTCTTGCTGCATAATGGATGACGAAACGTATGTTCTGGCAGATTTTTCGCAACTTCCAGGTCAAAAGTTTTATGTTGCTGATGCTCGAGGGAATGTTGAAGAAAAGTTTAGGACCCAAAAGCAGACAAAATTTCCCAGAAAGTTCTTGTTATGGCAAGCAATATGCTGTTGCGGCAAAAGAAGCCAATCTATAGAGGCAAATCCTCCAAACTGCCCGGAGCTAAGGCCAGTGGAGAGATATTGGGCTCTTGTTAAAATAGAATTGAAGAGTACAAAAAAGGTGTCCAAAAGTGTGGTAGATTTTAAACGGAGATGGACTACATGTTCGAGCAAAGTGACAGAAAGCACTATAAAAACGTTAATGGAAGGGTTTCCGAAAAGGGTTCAAAATTTCATCACTAGTGATTAAAACTATAAAAATATTTTTTTTTTTTTTGTAAATTGTAATAATAATTTGAATCAAATAAAAAAAATAAAGCTGTAAGTTTAGTGGTTTCTTTTTTATAAACATATATGTATGTTAAGAATTTTTCGATCTCACTCCTTATAAGAATTTATGCAAATTTTCTTAAAGTTAACTTTTTACAAGAAATTTTCTCAAAAATTTTCTTATTTTTAGCATAATAATGGTTAGTGCTATGATGTGTGCTCTAGCTAGAATAGTTTGCCAGATATATAAATTTATGTTTTTAATTTTGTCAAAAGTCTACCAATTTATTATCCAAATATACACATGGATGTCAGAGTTCTCTGTGTAAAATTTGATAATTCTAATCTCTGTGTAAAATTTGATAATTCTAATCTCTAGTGAGAAACTCAAATATAGAAATTTTTGTACTTTTTACATATGAGATATGCCATTCCCCCCTTAATGATGGTCCGCCCCATTTCTAGCAAATATTCAAACGGATGTTAAAAATCTTTGCACAAAATTTTAAGATTCTAGACGACTTTAAATACTTATTATGTATATGGACGTGGCACCTCGGATACTTGAATCCAAAACAAAAGATAGCCTATAGTTTCTTCCAGACATACCTGGAAGCCACTGTGAAAATTTCAAGAAAATCGTTTTAGTCGTTTAGCTGATTAAAAAATATAAACAAACATACATAGAAACTCACATTTATTATTTTATACATAGATTTTCCCTAATATATTCTTTTTCTTTTTCAAAAAATTTTTCTTCAAATTTTCTTTCGTTCTCAAATTTTCTTTTTATACGAAAATTTACATCAAATTTTCTTTTTATGGGAAATTTTCTTTTAAATATCGAGATTTTTTTAATTTCTTATGCAATAATTATCCAGTTTACATTCCCATCCATTTATCAAGCCCGTAGACGTTGGAAGTATAGGAATGTCCCTTTTCATGGTTACTGAACTCGCTGTGTAAGCGCTCTATTAGTAAAAAGAATAACATTTATCACCACTTAAGTGATGTTTCTTTACCTTCTGTAGAAATGATGTTTATTGACTTCCAGAGAAGCGAAAAGAATACAATTACAAGAAAGTAATTTATTTATGTTCATATTCTTTGAGTCAAATTAGTTGTATTCATACTAATAACTTCTAAAAAAAAGAACATAAAAATTACTTCCTGAGAAGTAGTGAATTTGGAATTACATACAAATGACATCCCTCCTCTGAAAAGCCTGCATTAAAATCGTCTTCCGGTATTTCTCAGTACATCTATGTAGCAAATTCTACTTCTTTTTCACTTCTTTGGAAGTTTGTTTTTGCTGGGTAGCTATAACATTTACTTTACTGTGCTGGCCTATTGGAAATAGAACCATTGGATTACAGGCTTCTTATGCTATCAGTAGCTACTTTGACGTAAATAAGTTGACTCTTCCTTTTAATGAATTTCACTTTACTTCCACATTAATAGCGGCTTTTTTTTTACACATCCTTTCCTTCGAGGTTGGTTTGGTTAACGTTCCCTACTCCAATATAGTTTGCTTGATTTTATGTCTCTCACTTGTAGTTTTCTAACTGGAGATTCTAATAAGAAAGGTATGACTTGACTTTTTCGGAATATTTTAATATTTATAAGGGACTATTTAAACCCTATACCGCGACAGTGGGAAGAATATTATGCGTTTGTGGTATTAAATATTTGTCCTGCACTCACTTTAAAGTATAGAAATCGGCTTAGAATCAGTTTATAAGCCGATTTGTTCATTCGTCTATATGTCTGTCTGTCTATCTGTTTTTTCTGTCTGTCTGTCTGTCTGTCTGTGTGTCTTTATGTCTGTCTTTCTGTCTGTCTATCTGTCTGTGTATCTGCCTATTTGTCTGTCTGTTTGTGTGTTCATGTAAAAATTGTGCTCAAGCTACAGGTTGCCAATTTGAAGATAATATTTAACACATACTCTCTTTTTACACAAGGGTGAATTCTTTACCAGCGTATCATATAGTCACCCATGGCCGATTATACATTCATACTTGTATTCGTTTTAGGTTAGAGTTCTAAGAATAATGTATTTTTGCCAAATTATCCTGTGATTGACCCAATTCTAACTTCTGCATTACCTATATAATATTGCTCCTATGTGATTTTAGTGATCGATAGTTTACATATATCTTTATAACCAATTCCTCTACCTAATACCTGTAGGAACCCTTACCCATATTAAGAGGCTGGTATTTCTTTAAAACCCCCAAATACGTAATCTTTTAACATTGCAATTATGTACATACGAAGCTTGACCGCTAAGGATTGTAAAGCAAATGTGTGTTAAATTTCCTTTTTTTACATAAAATACTTGCAAAAATGTTTAGAAAATTTTCATTAAATTAAACTTTTATAGAAAAAAGGGAAAATTTTTCCAAAATTTTAATTTTTTTCTTTAAAAATATTATATCTACAGACTGTTTTCCTTAAGTTTTAAATAATAAAATATTAATTTAAACATCCTAATAAAATAGTTAACTGTAGATAACTATTAGAAAAAAACAACAAATTCATTAGAAATTAAAATTACAAAAACAAGTAATATTATATTCCCATGACTATGCAGATAATACATAAGACTCCCAGGCGTATGAATAATAAATAAATTACCTTTATAAAGTATACGCCTTGATGACTGCAATATGCAAAACATATTTGCTATTTTAGTTAAAACATTTTCCTTAATAAGTAAAAAATTCAAAAATGTATTTATTTAATCTCAATTTAAGAAAGGAAATCTTTATGCACAGACAATCAAATAGATGTTAAAAATTTATGATTTTTGTAAAATGAACCTTGTAAATTTTTCTCTGTTTTCCAAAAAAAAGAACTCAAATAAAACATAAATATACCATTAAGTTGAAACAATAATGATGGTTTAAAAATATATATATTTTTTGGTGTTTTCATGTCATTTTTCATGGTGTCTTGTTTTATTTCATTTTTTTGCCTTTTCTCAACTAAATGAAAAATATATACGTATAAAACTCCCAAAGGATTCATATTTTACGCAACGGAAGTATGAAAAAAAAGTAAACTTTTAATTAAGATTTTTTTTTCTGGAAGACTAAAAGCAAAATTTACAACAAACACAAGAAAAAGAGAACACAATAACAGTAACTTGTGCCACAAAAATTTGTACTAAAAATATTAAGATACAAGACATGAAAAATAATCCAGTTGGAAAAGTGAAGAACGAGATTCTTAAAATTAAATAACAAAAGATGACAACAATAATATAAGGACAAGTTGTGGCATTTATAAGGGAAGTAAAAAGGGAAATTGTATTTTTATTTATTTTTTGAAAAAGTTCGCAAAATTTTGTTTTAATAAAACATTTTCGGATGAAATTAGCTTTTCATATAAAGAAAGAAAAAATTTCTTTTTATTGAAAATTTTCCAATAAAATTTTCTTTCTATAGAAAACTTTTAGATAAAATTTTCTTTTTTTTAGAAAATTTTTGGATAAATTTTTTTTTTTTAGAAAATTTTAGGATAAAATTTTTTTTGTAGAAAATTTTTGGATAAAATTTTTTTTGTACAAAATTTTTGGATAAAATATTATTTAAAAGAAAATTTTTGAATAAAATTTTCTTTTTGTAGAAAAATTTTGGATAACATTTTCCTATTCAGATAAAAATGTCTTTCTTATATATATAAAAAGTTACCACCCTGTTTATCACAGTTACTGTGTCATATACAAAAGCCATACACACAACAACAACAAAAATGTAACAGTGTAAAATTATTTAAGCGACACATATTTCTTAAGAAATTATTGCCACAAAAAGAAACTGAAGTAAAAAATTTGTAATTAAAAAACCCGAAATTTTTTTTTTTTTTTGTGAAAAAAGCAGTTGAACAAAAACAAATAGATGTATATACAGTGAATATAACCGGAAATGTTTAAGAATGTTATAAAAATTAATATTAATATAAGAAGATATACATAAGTATATATACCGTTGTTAAGAAGGTGTTATTTCAAATAATTTTCCAGGATTAAGATATTAAAATTGAACCGTAATAAATGTACTTAAGGAGTAAACATTGTTCATGACAACCTCTACTTACTGCAGGGTTAAAGTATATTTTAACACAGTAAATGTATAAAAATTAATTGAAATTGTAAATATAACATTAGCTTTTGGTAAATATCTACGACCACCAGGAAATATGTAAGAATATGGTTTAATATAAAAATGGAATACATACAAACGTACACATTGAATTAAGCAAACATCTGAAACATTAAAAGAGTTTTATGTTTCCTGCAAAACATACAGACGCTTTTAGCAATAAACACAACATATACATATGTAGATACATACATATACAAATACATACATAAGATTTAATAGCAGATTTGCACGAAGTCAAATTAGTCTGTAATATTTTCTTAAACAATCTATCTATCTATCTATCTATCTATCTATCTATCTATCTATCTATCTATCTATATATCTATCTATCTATCTATCTATCTATCTATCTATCTATCTATCTATCTAT
>NC_060954.1:50417095-50424940 GCF_022045245.1 Lucilia cuprina
CTATAGTCTAGTCTATAGTCTAGTCTATAGTCTAGTCTATAGGCTAGTCTATGGTCTAGTCTATAGTCTAGTCTATAGTCTAGTCTATAGTCTAGTCTATAGTCTAGTTTATAGTCTAGTCTATAGTCTAGTCTATAGTCTAGTCTATAATCAAGTCTTGTTCTAGTCTCTTATCTAGTCAATAGTATATTCTATTATCCAATTTATTGTCTAGTTTATAGTCTTTAGTCTAAGTGTTTATTTTTTTTTGGTCGTGTTTGATCTTGTTGATTCTAAGTTTATTACTCTTTATATTCTCATTAAATTAACTTAAAATTGTTATAATTATCGCATTAACATATAGTAAAATCAAACATACACTCATCGCATATACCGACTGACAAGTAACAAAACCACTACTTATGCATGTTTATGGCCTCGAAACTAACTAATACTGGGTTTGGTTTAACGTGAGAACTTCTTTTTTTTTTGTTTTTTGCATACGTTTGTCAGTTTGAATATTATACCGGAACATGAAAATAAAATTCTATAAAATTTTCTAAATAGCGATATAATTATGATTTTCGTAGTAATACTAATTTTTTTTGAACCAGCCTATTATATACCCACGTGTGTTCGTGTTTGTTGTTGGTTTTTTTAGGAGCGGGTTAATTTAAACTATAAAACATGTATTCTATTTAGAACGTGCTTAGGCATTGTGCGGTTATAAAGAGGTGTTGATTAATTGGTCAAATAAATATTTGTGTTGTTTGTTTGTTTGTGTAATTTTATCATCATCGTTAATTCAAAAGGGTTGGGCATTCAAAATATTTAGTTTTTTGTGTTTGTGTTTATGTCGGCTTTCTTTGTTATTTGACTCATCAGGATAATAGGATAAGTATTTAATTTTATGGTTTTAATTTGTTTTAGAGATAAAATTGGCGTAATTTGAAATTAATTTTTAATAGACAGACATTTTTTTTATTAAAAAAAACTATTTTATAAAAAAATGTTCAATGCTAATACTTTTCCCTAGGAATCCGTTTAATGCAAATACTTTACTTTAGAAAACTGTTCAAACTATTGAATGACACTTTCTATTGAAAAGTCTTTAATGTTGACACTTTTCTTTAAAAAACTGTCCAATGTAGACACTTTTCTATAGCAATCTTTCCAATGCAGAAATTTTAATTTAGAAACATACTCTTCCGTAGAAAACTGTCCAATGCAGAATCTTCAATATAGAAACCTATGGGGACACATTAATATAGATACCGTTTCTCTTCAGACACTCTTCCATAGAAAACTGTACAATGCAGACACTTTTCTATAGAAAGCGTTTCACTTCAGACACTCTTCCATAGAAAACCGTCCAATGCAGACACTTTTCTATAGAAAACTTTACAGTACGGACACGTTTCTATAGAACAATGTCCATCGCATACACTTTAATATAGAAACTTGTAATCTACAGACACTCTTCCATTGAAAACTGACCACGTCAGATACATTTCTATAGAAAACTTTACAATGCAGACACTTTTCTAAAGAAAACTGTCCAATGCAGCCATTTTTGTATAAAAAAACAGTCCAATGCGGACATTTTTCTATAAAGAGCTGTACAGTATTTCTATACTTTTCTATAGAAAACTGTTCAATACAGAAACTTTTCTATATAAAACTCTCCAATGCTGACACTTTTCTATAGAAAACTGCGCAATGTAGACGCTTTTAAAGAGAAAATTGACACTTTAATATAGAATCCTGTTCTCTCCAGACACTCTTCAATAGAAAACTGTCCAATGCAGACACATTTCTGTAGAAAACTGTCCAATGCAGACACTTTTCTGAAAAAAAACAGTCCAATACAGAAATTTTCTATAGAAAACAGTCAAATGCCGACACTTTTTTATAGAAACCTGTTTTCTACAGACACTTACATAGAAAACTGTTCAAAGCAGAGACTTTAATATTGAAAACTGTCCAATGCAGACACCTCTATAGAAAACTGTCCAATGTCACTTTTCTATAGAAAACTGTCTAATGCAGACACTTGTCTATAGAAAGCTGACCAATGCACACACTTTTCTATAGAAAACTGTCCAATGAAGTCACTTTTTTATTTACAATGCGGACATTTTATAGAAAACTGCCATATGAGGACATTTTTCTATAGAAAACTGTCCAAGAGACAGTTTTTATAGAAATCTGCCGAATGAAGATACTTTTCTATAGAAAACTCTCCAATGTACACACTTTTCTGTAGAAAACTGTCCACAGCAGACACATTGCTATGCATAACTGTACAATGCAGTCATTTTTCTATACAAAACAGTCCACTGCAGATGCAGACACTTTAATATAAAAACATGTTCTTTATAGACACTCATACATAGAAAACTGTCCAGGAAGACACTTATCTAAAGAATACTGCCCAATGCAGTTATTTTCCTATAGAAAAGAGTCCAATGCAGACACTTCTCTACACACACTCTTACATAGAAAACTTTTCAATGTAGACACTTCTATAGAAAACTGTCCAATGCAGTTACTTTTCTATAGAAAATAGTTCAATGCGGACAATTTTCTATGGAAAACTCTCCAATGCAGATTCTTTTCTATAGAAAATTCTCCAATGCAGACACTTTTGTATAAAAAAATCTCCAATGCAGAAACTGTTCCATAGAAAGCTGTCCAATGCAGACACTTTTCTATATCCAATGCCGAATTTTTACTATAGAAAACTATAAAATTTTAAAATTGATATATTCCAAGATTTCTTTTGGGTCCTTTTTAGCGGTATAATATATAAACACTGTTATAAAAATTGTGCATTAAAACAAAAACAAAAAATATAAATTTTTCCATTTCCTCACAAAAATTATTATCTTTTCCTTTTGAACATATTTGTTTGTTCAATTTGATTAATATTATTTTCGGTGGCAATTTTCTGCTGTAGTTGCTGTTCTTTTTATTATTTTTTTTGTTGTTTTTGTGTCCAAATCCAATTAAAACCAAATGGTTTCCTCCATCTTGTTTATTATGATGATGGAAATGGTTGTGAGTTGTGAGGCCCGTAGATTTCTGTAGAAAAATTTATTTTAATTTTGTTTGGCATTGTCTATCGTTAAACACCTTCAAATTTTATGCTTATTTTGTTTACTTGTTATTATTTTTATTATTTTAATATATTTTTATGATGATGATGATGGCAATGAGAAAACAATGCTGATGTCGTTCTTGTCTTTTCCTAAGCAATTTAAAACGTTTAATATACAAAGTCAACACTGTCATAATAATGCCAATATTATGACAGGATTTTCTTTTTCTCTTTTTTGAAAGAGAAAGAGAGAGAAAGATGGATAAAGAGAGGCCACCACCTTCAAACAACCGAACAATTTGTGCAAACAATGACATGAAGTGTGGCTCTGTTTTCCACTCCCACATCTTGTCAGTTAAAAACTGACAAGTAAACATTTGACTGTCTATTTTTCTGTTTGGTCGGACTATCTGTCTGTCTGTTTGTCTATCTAGCTGTCTTTTGGTTTGTTTGGGTTTCTGGCCTTTTGTATTCGTTTTGTTCTTTTCATTTGTCATAATAGCCAGCCAGCTAACTGAAATTAAAGCGGAAAATTAAAAAAAATTATACAAAAAGTAGGTGATGAAGATAATGGCTGACTGGCAAAGTTGGATTAAGATGAACTGTATTTAAAATTTTTAAGAAATATTGTTAAAAGAAATTAAGAAGAAAAGAGAAAGCTTTCGGAAGATTCTAACAAAAGGACTTGATAATAATTAAAAAAATATTGCAGACAGTTTTCTATAGAAGTTTTTCAAATGTAGAAAATTTTCTATACAAAACTGTTTAATTTAGACACTTTTCTGTTGGAAATAGTCCAATGCAGTTATTTTTCTATTGAAAACTGTTCAACACAAACACTTTTCAAAAGAAAACTGTTTAATGTAGACACTTTTATATATGAAACTGTTCAATACTGCTACTTTTCTATGGAAAACTATTCAATGCTGTTACTGTTCTATTGAAAACTGCTCACTACAAAAACACTTTTCTATTGAAAACTGTTCAATGCAGACACTTTCTGCTATATAGACACTATATGTTTTCTCTTTTCTGTTGATTTTTCTGTAAACTGTCCTATGAACATTTGTTTTTATTAAAAACTGCCCATGATTTTATTATAGAAATCTGTCTAATGTAAACACTTTTTTATTCAAAACTGTTCAATGCAAACATTTGTCTCTTAAAAACTGTTCAATGCAGACGGTTCTATATATGAAACTGTTCAATGCTGTTACTTTTCTATTGAAAACTGTTCAATACAAAACCACTTTTCTGCAGAAAACTGTTCAATGCAGACACTTTTATATATGGAACTGTCCAATGCTTTCTCTTTTCTGTTAATTTTTCTAATCACTGTCCAATGAACTTATGTTTTTATTAAAAACTGCCTAATGCAGACATTTTATTATAAAAATCTGTCAAATGTAAAAAATTTTCAATTGAAAACTGTTCAATGCAAACAATTGTCTTTTAAAAACTGTTCAATGCATACTATTATATATATGAAGCTGTTCAATGCTGTTACTTTTCTATTGAAAACTGTTCAATACAAAAACACTTTTCTGTTGAAAACTGTTCAATGCAGACACTTTTATGTATGAAACTGTCCAATGCTTTCTCTTTTCTGTTAATTGTCCAATGAACATATGTTTTTTATTAAAAACTGCCCAATGTAGACAATTTATTATAAAAATCTGTCAAATGTAAACACTTTTCTATTGAAAACTATTCAATGCAAACATTTGTCTCTTAAAAACTGTTCAATGTAGAAACTTTTATATATGAAACTGTTCAATGCTGTTACATTTCTGTTAAAAACTGTTCAATGCAGACATTTTTATATATGAAACTAACCAATGCTGTCTCTTTTCTGTTAATTTTTCTGTTAACTGTCCAATAAACATATGTTTTTATTAAAAACTGTTTAATGCAAACATTTTTTTATTGAAAACTGTCCAATTTCCAATGTCCACTGTCCACTTTTATGAAAAAAACTGTTCAATGCAAACACTTTTTTTATTGAAAACTGTCCAATGCAGACACTTTTATGAAAAAAAACTGTTCAATGCAGTTACTTTTTAATCTTTTTAATGCTAGTTATTTTTTATAGGAAACTGTTCAATTCAGACATTTGCTACTATAACTTTTTGTTGAAAACTGTTCAATATATTTACTTTTCAATACATGTACTTTCTAGTGGCAATCTGCTCAATGCTGTTATTTTTCTATAGGAAATAAAGAAAGCTTTCTATTGAAAACTGTCCCATTTTCTATAAAAAAATATGTTCAATGCAGACTGCTCAATGCAGAATTGTTCAGTGCAGTGCTGCTCAATGCAGAAATGCTTAATGTAGAACTGCTTAATGCAGAACTACATAATGTAGAAACTTTTCAATGAAGACACGTTTCTATAGAAAACTATTTAAAAAAGACACTTTTCTATAACAAACAGTTCAATGCAGAAAGTTTTTTATTAAAAACTGTTCAATGCTAACACTTTTTTTATTGAAAACTGTCCAATGCAAACACTGTTAAATGCAGACTCGTTTTAATTGCAATCTGTTCAATGCCGCTACTTTTTAATAGAATTCATTTTAATGCTGATTATTTTTTTTTAGAAAACTGTTCAATGCAAACACTTACACTATACTTTTTTATTGAAAACTGTTCAATTAAGACACTCTTCAATACATGCACTTTCTTGTTGCAATCTGTTCATTGCTGCCACTTTTCTATAGGGAATGAATCAATCTTTCTATTGAAAACTGTCCCATTTTCTATAGAAAACTTTTTAATTCAGACCCTTTTTATATGAATCTGTTCAATGCATATTGCTCAATAGAGAACTGTTCAGTGCAGACTGCTCAATGCAGAACTGTTCAATGCAGAACTGTTCAGTGCAGACTGCTCAATGCATAACTGCTCAATGCAGAAACTTTTTTATTCAGAACTGTCTAATGGAAGTACTTTTCTGTAGAAAGCTACTTAATGCAGATACTTTTTTAAAGAAATTTATTCATTGCTAAACCTTTGTTTGTCCAATGTAAAAACACATTCATTTAAAAATATTTAAAAAAAAAACAGATAATTTTCTTTAACTAATTATCCTAAAACCTTTATCATATATATTTACTAAAAAAACTGAAAACTGTCGCATTTTCTATAGAAAACTATTTAATTCAGAACCTTTTTATAAACATTTGTTCAATGCAGATAACTCAATGCAGAAGTGTTCAGTGCAGAATGCTCAATGCAAAACTGTTCAGTGCAGTACTGCTCAATGCATAAATGCTCAATGCAGAACTGCTCAATGCAGAACTGCTCAATGCAGAACTGCTCAATGCTGAAATGCTCAATGCAGAACTGTTCAATGCATAACTGTTTAATGTAAAAAATTTTCTATTGAAAACTGTCTAATGGAAGTACTTTTTTTTGTAGAAAGCTACCTAATGCACATACTTTTCTAAAGAAATTTATTCATTGCTAAACCTTTTTTGTTTAATGTAAAAACACATTTATTTAGAAATATTTAAAAAACAGATAATTTTCTTTAACTAATTATTCTAAAACCTTTATCATACATATATTTATTAAAAAAAAACTTGTTTTTAAACTAGTTTAAAAAGCTCTTGGCTATAAGCTTATTCCCAACTGACTATTAGTAATAAAAATATTGTCATTCTAATTTAATACTTGTTAATGAAGGTTTTTCTTGAGCTAGCTTAACCTTTATTTAACATTCTACCACTTTTATTATGATTACAATTCAAAAGTTTTGTACCGATTGGTTTAATAACTTAAAAGTTTTCCATCCATTATAGGGTACAGACTTTTCATATATAAACTAAGTCAAAAGGTGTAAAAACAAAAAGAAAAAAACTAGAAAAAATAAACTTAGTCAAGTAGACGTTGGATATAAGAGAAGTAACTAGCAACTACAACAAAAATCATTAAACATGCTTTTTGCTAAAGTAAATGTTTGTTTCACATAATAAACAAGAGTAGAAGTATCAACAGCAACAAGGATAGCAACATCAACAGCAGCAATACCAAAAACAACAACTAGGAATAAGTACATCACACGGGATAATAAAGGACAACAGGGTGCAGCCATAATTTATTAAAATGCTTCATTTGCATAAAAATGACAGTTTTCGACACATAAAAAAATGATCTTGATGTTTTGCGTCTCACAGGGTTTGAAGTTTTTCACTTTATAGAAAGAAAAAAAAAAAAACTGAAAAAAGTGAAATATTTAATGTATGTGTGTTCATAGTTTACTTTAGCAAACAAGTCACTGAGTGATGTCATGCTGAAGCGGAAAGTGTAAAGAAAAAAAAAACACATTTTTGTTTTTTTTTTTTTTTTTGAAAAATGTGACAATAAATTATGAACATTTAATATTAAGAATATGAAAAAAAATGAAACTATCTAATTAGATTAAAGATTTCAAAGCTAATTTCCGTTTGACGTTTATTTTGATGAAATGATTTTATAGAGTTTGTCATTGAAAACCTGTTTAATGATTAATTTATTGATAAACTTAATAGGTTATACTATAAAAATTGACAAACAACGCTATAAAATAGGGAATTTTGTTAATCAAGTACTGCACAATGGGTGGCTATAATGTTGTCCATAGTTTTTGGCTATAGTTTAATTTATAAAATATGTAGTAGTCTATAGTCTAGTCCATAGTCTAGTCTATAGTCTAGTCTATAGTCTAGTCTATAGTCTGGTCTATAGTCTAGTCTATAGTCTAGTCTATAGTCTAGTCTATAGTC
>NC_060954.1:50425040-50426932 GCF_022045245.1 Lucilia cuprina
ATAGTCTAGTCTATAGTCTAGTCTATAGTCTTGTCTATAGTCTTGTCTATAGTCTTGTCTATAGTCTAGTCTATAGTCTAGTCTATAGTCTAGTCTATAGTCTAGTCTTTAGTCTGGTCTATAGTCTAGTCTATAGTCTAGTCTATAGTCTAGTCTATAGTCTATAGGCTAGTCTATAGTTTTGTCTATGGTATAGTCTATAGTCTAGTCTATGGTCTAGTCTATGGTCTAGTCTATAGTCTGGTCTATAGTCTAGTTTAGCATATAGTCAATATTATAATTTAGTCTATGATCTTATTAACCGGTTTGTGAAAAAAATCAAGATAGACCGAATTTAGCATAAAGACCTACAACTTACAGCTTTAAAATTTATTGAAAATTGTAATTTAATATTGACATATTGACCAATAAATATCTTCTATCTCTGCGTGTGTAAAATATTATGCTTTAAATTTATTTATGTATGTATACATGTATATTGTTAAACTGCACACATCTGTCATAAAAATAACAAAATTCTAATAAAAATAAATATACATATATACTTTTTTTTGGCTATAAATGGTAAATAGCCTAAAAGAGATATATTTTTCATAGGTTTAAAAATAATAAAAAATCGAATTCACTTGAAGCAGAAAACACATTAGAAATAATATTGCAACTTAACCCAGCTGACATTCATTCTCAGGAGTGAAATATATATGTTTCTTATATATCAACAAAAACCGATAAGAAATAACTATTTAAGATTTTTAAATTTAAACTTTAACCTTGTAGGAAATGGAGCTACTTTATTTTAATGTAAAGAATACAATATAAAATGTGTGCTGGGTTGTAGTTACACTTGTAGCTGATATCTTAGAGAAACAGGTTGTTGGCAAATATGTATCCATTGTGTTCTCATACATTATGTGTATAAATACTTCTGCTTGTGGCTGATGTATGTGACAATATTTAATTAAAAATGATAATAAAACATAAATATTTCATATTTTTATTTTTTATGACACCATTTGATATTTATGAAGTAAAGACATGCTTGTTGTGTTTATTTCTATTTTTGTAAAAATAATGCTAAAGTATCCTGTTGCATTCCTTCAAATGACATTTTGATGTGTCAACTTATGTTATAAAATACTGAAATAACAAAAGATGTTAATTGTAGTTATACTGCTGCTTTCTAAGTAATTTCCATTGTTAGCTTTTTATTCTATAACATTTTTAATTCGAATAAATTTATACTTTACTCGAATTCATAGAAAAAAATATTTTAATGGCTTCATTATTATTTTGTTTTAAATTAAACTCAACTGTTGCTGTTGTTGTTGTTTGTATGCTTTTATTGTAATTAAATTTTATGTCTAAGTGAAAATGTAAATATACTTTAGGATATTTATCGTTTATACAGTAGGAATGTTATCAGTGGCCCCTTTTCACTCGTTTACCTCTAAGAGAGAATTTAATGTCTTGTTTGTATAGGTGGTAGACATTTTGTAGTTGCAAATATTTATTGGGCCAAATTAATTAATTAATTACTGTATATAATTTATAAGTATAAATAAATGGATATTTATTTGCCAACAAATGTAAAAGTTTATTTTTGGAAGGATAAGAAACATTCTGTTAAATGGTACGGTTAGAGCCAAAAAATTTAGCTAAATTTAAAAAAATTGTATGCATGTATACAAAGACTTTACCAACTCTACAGACTTTACAGACTATAGACTAGATTATAAACTAAACTATAGACTAGACTATAGACTATACTATAGACTATAGACTACACTGTAGATAAGACTATAGACTAGACTATAGACTAGACTATAGACTAGACTATAGACTAGACTATAGACTAGACTATAGACTAGACTATAGACTAGACTATAGACTAG
>NC_060954.1:50427032-50432996 GCF_022045245.1 Lucilia cuprina
CTATCTATCTATCTATCTATCTAATCTATCTAACTAACTAGCTTCGAACTCGAATATTATACAACAGCAACAAGTACAATATTTCACTCCTTTCAAACACTTAAATCGACTGAGTCCTAGCAAATGCTACATATTTCGCAAAAAATTATAAATAAATAAAAAATATTTCTGTTTTTTTCCTTATATAAAAGCCATCCTAGTATTTAATGTATGAAAAATTTCATTTTTATTCCTGGAAGTATATTTTTTATATAGCAATTTCTCATTATGCGAATTATTCTACCAGTAAAGCAAAGAAAGAAGCTGCAGGAGCAGTAGGAAATACAAATACAAATAAAAGTCGCCAAATAAAAATAAAGTAAAACCAAAATATATGCGAAATGAAAGCAATATAAAATTGTTAACATATTTAAAATTATACATACTGTTGCATATGTATATATGTGTATATTTTATTATTTTCTTTGTATTGATATGTTTTTTGTTCTGTTCCTGTTTTAACCTTCGATATAGGTTAAAAGGATATACATAAATAAATATTTTTCTTCAAGAGAAACAAACTTTAAAATGTCAAATCGAATTGAAAGATATTAGACCGCTACCGAAACAACAACAGGGATTTTTCGATAGTAACTTAATATATAGGCAAAGGTTAGTTAAGTCGGAAGCCTAGATATTTTACCGATTTACTAGCAATAATTTAGTTCAGTATCTGTAGAAGACTTGAAAAAACAATTATGAACATTTGAATCTTTTTTTTTTTAAAGGAGAACTTATGTAAATAGGTTCTTTATACACAGTTACATAGGTCTCTTTACCACTACATTTAAAATTGTGAAATACAAGCAAAAAGTATTATTGATATTAAATTAAATGTGTTTAAAAGTTTTATTTTAAATCATTTTCTGTTTACATAAATCCACCTAAAGTATTATTGGTATATCTATATATTCCTATTATATATAAAATCAAGTTTATGACTTTACATACCAATAAAATAGGTATGTATGTTTGTATGTAGATTTATCTGTCAATCGTTTGTTTCCTTTTGATTTCCCTCCATTTTATTATACCATAAAAAATTCTAAATTTATTTTCTAAATTTAGTTTTATATAAGATTCTTTCATAGACTCACACATACATATATAACTACATTTACAACTGTATATGTATAAAAAAAAACATTTAGACATCCGAGTACATATTTCTATTTTATTTCCATTTCAAACTACTCTTGACTTATTGATGTATGCCTGCGTCTCTGAGTGTCATAAACACTTACTGTGTGACGCATGTAAAGGCAAATTTTGTTAAGAGTTAAAATGACTTAAGTTATTATTTCATAAAAACGGAAATTTTTTCGAAAATTTCTTATAATAATAATGTTTATCCGAAATTTTTTTCTTAAAATAAAATTTAAATAAAAGCTGTCTACAAAAAAATTGCGTAAAACTTTCTCTAAATAGGAAACTTATCCGAAATCTTTGAATAGAATATTTATCAAAAAATGTTTAAAAACTCAAAATGAACCCGCCAAACTTTTCCGTTTATCCTGTTCTGTGTTACGAATCCTGTCTCTTTGTTTATCTGTTTTTTTTTTGTTCATCCTTAACAGAGTCTCCCAGGGTATCCTTTTACAAGGCAAGGGGCCCTTTGGATTCCCGCTCTTCGCTCACGTTCATATTATTAATCCTTTCGTCACTGCCTCCTGTTCTGTCTAGTCAAAAACCTGTCCCTTCTCTCTACCTTAGTAGCATCTTCGACTATGAGACCTGCTAGTTTATACCTCTACCTCAGGTATGAAAAAGAACACTGCCGTTTGTCTGGAATCAGATACAGAAATTATTCGAGACGTTGATGGTGTTCGGTCTAGTGCTGACATGGGGCACATATTTAGATGTGATCATAAGTCTGCTTTGGTTTGATTCCATTTTAGTCGTGACTGACCTTAACAGTAGTATTTGGCTTCATACTTCTGCTGGTGAGAGTCTCAGGATCTTGATAGTCCAGCGATCTGACTTACCAGAGAAAGCTGTTGTAGCCTGCCAATCTTTTCCGTTCGTTCAGTTCTGTGTTCTGTCTCTTGTTTATCGGTTTTTGTTCAACCTTAGCAGAGTCTCAATTTACTGTGTCTCCTTTTACAGGGGAATGGGCCTCCCGATACTGTCGCTTTGTTTCCGCTTTTTGCGCACATCATCAATCTCATAAAGGTAAAAGCCTTTCAGACCTGAGAGGCTGTCGTCATTGTTTTCGGAAGTTAATCTGTTCTGTCTGATCAAAAACCTGTCTCTTTTGTCTATCCTATTAGCATCTTCTATTACGAGACCCGTGTTACTTGTCTATTTCATCGCAGTCACAGTAGCTCCAGTGACTTAGCGGCTCAGACCTGTGTCTTGTACCTGAGTTCTCAAGTACCCTTGGAAATTTTAGCACTTTCGACCAAGGGCGCAGTGTCGTATTTATTGGCATTTCATAGAGGAGGGGTGGTTTCGTTAGTTTAAACCTCTACAACAGGTATGATAAGGGACACAACCGTTCCCCTGGAGTTAGACGGAGACCAGGATACTGTTCAGATACATCCGAATTAGATTGTATCTTCCAGCTAACCATAACATAGGAAACAGATGCTAGAAAAGTGCAATTAAGTTGCCTTGGACACCGACTATAGAGACGATAGAGGAAAGAGGGATTTGTTAGCCGCCATAACTAAGGAAACAGGTGCTACTAAATTGATCGCTAAGCGACCGAAGGACAGACGCTGTGAGGTATGGAGAGGGTAGGTAGTTCTTTGTTTACATCTTTAGAATGCCTTGCCCTAAAACTCAAGCTGATTAACCGCAGCAGAATAGAAAAATAAAAAGTTTATCCGTACTTTTTCTAAAGTTGAAATTTTATTCGAAAATTTTCTATTGAAAGAAAATTTATTCTATTGAAAGAAAATTTATTCGAAAATTTTCTACAAAACGAAAATTTATTCGAAAATTTTCTATTGAAAGAAAATTTATTCGAAAATTTTCTATAAAAAGAAAATTTATTCGAAAATTTTCTATAAAAAGAAAATTTATTCGAAAATTTTCTATTGAATGAAAATTTATTCGAAAATTTTCTATTGAAAAATAATTTATTCGAAAATTTTCTATTGAAAGAAAATTTATTCGAAAATTTTCTATTGAAAGAAAATTTATTCGAATATTTTCTATTGAAAGAAAATTTATTCTATTGAAAAAAAATTTATTCGAAAATTTTCTACAAAACGAAAATTTATTCGAAAATTTTCTATTGAAAGAAAATTTATTCGAAAATTTTCTATAAAAAGAAAATTTATTCGAAAATTTTCTTTTGAAAGAAAACTTATTCGAAAATTTTCTATTGAAAGAAAACTTATTCGAAAATTTTCTATTGAAAGAAAATTTATTAGAAAATTTTCTATTAAAAGAAAATTTATTCGAAAATTTTCTTTTGAAAGAAAATTTATTCGAAAATTTTCTATTGAAAGAAAATTTATTCGAAAATTTTCTATTGAAAGAAAATTTATTCGAAAATTTTCTATTGAAAGAAAATTTATTCAAATATTTTCTATAAAAAGAAAATTTATTCGAAAATTTTCTATTGAAAGAAAATGTATTCGAAAATTTTCTTTTGAAAGAAAATTTATTCGAATTTTTTTATAAAAAGAAAATTTATTCTAAAATTTTCTATAAAAAGAAAATTTATTCTAAAATTTTCTATAAAAAGAAAATTTATTCGAAATTTTTCTATTGAAAAAAAAATTTATTCGGAAATTTTTATATTGAAAGAAAATTTATTCAAATATTTTCTATAAAAAGAAAATTTATTCGAAAATTTTGTATAAAAAGAAAATTTATTCAAAAATTTTCTATAAAAAGAAAATTTATTCGAAAATTTTTTATAAGAAAAAAATGTATTTGAAAATTTTCTATAAAAAGAAATTTTATTCGAAAAAGAAAATTTATTTGAATATTTTCCATAAAAAGAAATTTTATTCAAAAATTTTCTATAAAAAGAAAATTCACTGGAAAATTTTTTTATAAAAAGAAAATTCATTGGAAAATTTTTTTCTATGCAAAAAAAAATATTCCAAATATTTTCTACAAAAAGAATATTTGTTAAAAAATTTTCTATAAAAAAATGTTCCACAAATTTTTGGTTTATAAGTCCTTTTTTATTTACGAAATTTTTTTGCATTTTATTATGTTTTATTTTTTTCTATTTACATTATTTGATTTGTGTTTCTAACAGTATGTGTCTGATGAGTCTGTAAGTTTATGTGAATGAATGGATGGATGTATGTCGTATATTTTTATAATACATGATGAAATTTCCTTTGACATTTCCATATCACATATATTTATATCCTGTGTTTAGTATACATTTAATTCAACTTTCTGTTTCACTCTCTCTCCCTCTCCCTCTCTCTGAGCCTTAAACCTTATTGATATATTGATTTTCTTTTACTTTTAATGGTTTCATAAATTTTATTTTTAATTTTTCACATTATATTGTGGGAAATTAAAAAATCTGTGGAATGGAGCTGTGTGTTACTGTGAACAGTGGAAATGTTTGATATATAACATACAATAAAAAACAAATTTAGATAATATTTTAAGGACTGTTTTAGTTTATCAGAAAAATATAATATGTGCCCTGCCCACAGGTATTGCAAAACGCCCCTTTTTATGTTAACACTTAGGAGCCTTTAATGTAACTATAGGAAGTTTTTTAAAACTGTTTTCTTTAGGAATTATCCGCTAAATTTGCAGAAACTGTCCAATTTTTAAAAGTTGTAAAATGTTTGTTCAACTTACCCAATTGCATTAAAAATTACATAAATTTGAAAACATCAAAGTCCACATACCTGTAAATACACAAAAGGAAATTGAAATTAAAATAGTATTCATCAAAGCTCTTATTATAGTAGTATAGATTTACAACTTAGAACTATATGATTTACAATTATACATAAAATATAAATATCATATGCATGTTCAACTCTTCAATATTACCCAAAAAATAATAAATCTATCATATTAAAAAAAGCTTTTGCTATCTATAAAATACTCTATAAATAATTCTATATAATTTTAAAATATCTTTCACATCCTCTAAGTCTATCAATAACAACCAAAGAAAAACCTTTTGCAACCGGTAAAATAAATATAAATGTGTACTCACGTATGAATATTGTTTTCTTAAATAACAACAACAAAAAAATAGAAAATAGATTTATATGAAAACAATAACTAGAAAATAAATAATATTTAATGTTAAAAATTTACCAACAATACCAACTGAATAAACAATAATATTTTTACAATACAGTACAAATTTCTTTTTTTATTTGTTTAATATTATTTATAAAAAAAAAATATACATCCTTAGGCTAGAAAAAAAAATACATGTTTATATTATTTTTACCAGGAATCAATACGAAATGACAAATTTAAAACGAAAAACTAAAAATAATATCAAAAACGAAACAGAGCTTGAAATTTATATTGGAGTTACATATACATGTATAAATGAATGAAATAAAACCAATTTTGAAAAATAGCATACGTAACAATCATTTAATAAAACAAATTTTCTAAAAAATTATTGTCGATAGTCTGATTTATGGTATAGTCTAAAGTATATATATAGACTAATCCTTAGACTAGTCTGTTTAGCTAACAATGTAGACTAGTCTATAAAATATAGACTAGACTATAAACAATTTCATGAACAAAACTCTAGTCTAAAGCCTTGTCTATACTTTAGCCAAAAGTTGTGTCTATAGTCCAGACTATAGTCTTGTCTACAGTTTAGTCTATAGTTTAGTCTATAGTCGAGTCAATAGTTGAGTCTTTAGTCGAGTCTATAGACGAGTCTATAGTCGAGTCTATAGTCGAGTCTACAGTCGAGTCTATAGTCGAGTCTATAGTCGAGTCTATAATCGAGTCTAT
>NC_060954.1:50433096-50440009 GCF_022045245.1 Lucilia cuprina
TAGACTAGACTATAGACTAGACTATAGACTAGACTATAGACTAGACTATAGACTAGACTATAGACTAGACTATAGACTAAACTATGGACTAGACTATAGACTAGACTAGTCATGTGGCTAGTCTGTAGAATAGACTATAGAATATCCTATAGACTAGACTATGACCAGGCTATAGACTAGACTATAGAATAAACTATAGACTAGACAATAGACTAGACTATAGACTAGACTAAGAATAGACTTTAGACTAGACAACAGACTAGACTATAATCTAGATTATATACTAGACTATAGACTAAACTATAGACCACACTATAAACTAGACTATAAACTAGACTATAGACCAGACTATAAACTAGACTACAGACTAGACTATAGACTGGATTATGGACTATAGAATAGACTATAGACTAGACTATATACTAGACTATTTAATTGACTATAGAGTAGACTATATACTAGACAACAGACTATATACCTACAGGCTATAGATTAGGCTATAGGCTACACTATAGAGCTGCTTATCAAAAATGTAAAGTAAGTGGCACCTTTTAAGCTACTAGGTAATGTACATTCTCACAGTGATTTACAACTATATAAATAAAATGTACTTATTTCATGTTCACTTCATTTTACTTCTCCTATTTCTTAACTCTAATAAACTACTGCTTTTTATTAACATTAATTTTTTATAAACATTATAGAAATAAATATAAATTCACACAGAGAATCCGTTACAGTAATATATAGTTCTTGCGAACATTCTGCAGTCATTAATATGAAAAACATCCACAACATAAAATAACACAGTAAAAAAGGGGGTCAAAAAGACACATAAAAAGGACAGTTAATTCAAATTAATAAGAGTTCATAGATTTCTATTGATAATTTATTATGTAAATATTTGATTTGAACTAAATTAGTTGAAGTAAATAAAGATTTTTGCACGAAAAAATGTTGTCACAGTAAAATGTTGTTATCTTGTGCGTAATGGACATAAATTGAAAATTTGAAATATTAATGAAATAACGTCAGAAAAAGACAATTTATTGCTTGTAATGAATAATGTTTCGATTTTCGACATTGTAAGGAGTTATCAGATATAAAGACGTTTTAAAATGTATAGGTTTCAACAGTTTTGAAGGTACCAACAGACTTTTTAAAGAAAATATAAAAATCTAAAAGCAATTTTATTGATCTTAAATATTTCACCAAAAAATCAATTGGACTTGAAAGAAAGTGTATCTCTTTATTCATTATTTCCAATAGCTACATCTGTTTAGGTACACTTCTATTTGTTCCAACACATTTCACATGTTGTTTTCATGTGTTGAAACTAAGGAAAAAATTTCTAGTTGCCTGTAAGGCAAATAAACCAAGACAGAATCCAATGTTTAACAAAATATAATTATGGTTTTTACAAGAGTTTGTTAAACTTCTAACTTAGTTGAAAATGGTTAAGGTTTTAGTTGTTCTTTTTGTATGTGTAAGAGTTTCTGGGTTGACTGACGATTTCCTAAAACAGTTTGAATGAAGTAAATTTAATTGAACATTTATGTAACTGTTTGCATACAAAAGGATCTGCTGGTTTAGATGACTGAATCGGAAGATGCGAAAACATTTAAACACTTACTATCTCAGACTCTAAAATTAGCAAAACAAATGGTTCAACTTTATTAATTAAAATAGAGATTAAGGAAACAATATTTCATAACTAACTAACTAACTAACTAACTAACAAACTAACAAACTAACAAACTAACAAACTAACAAACTAACAAACTAACAAACTAACAAACTAACAAACTAACAAACTAACAAACTAACAAACTAACAAACTAACAAACTAACAAACTAACAAACTAACAAACTAACAAACTAACAAACTAACAAACTAACAAACTAACAAACTAACAAACTAATAAACTAATAAACTAACAAACTAACAAACTAACAAACTAACAAATTAACAAACTAACTAACTAACTATCTAAGTAACTAACTAAGTAACTAACTAACTGACTAACTGACTAACTAACTAACCAACTAACTAACTAACTAACTAACTAACTAACTAACTAACTAACTAACTAACTAACTAACTTACTAATTTACTAACTAACTAAGTAACTAAGTAACTAACTAACTGACTGACTAACTAACTAACTGACTAACTAACTAACTAACTAACTAACTAACTAACTAACTAACTAACTAACTAACTAACTAACTAACTAACTAACTAACTAACTAACTTACTAACTAACTGACTAACTAACTAACTAACTAACTAACTAACTAACTGACTGGCTGACTGACTAACTAACTAACTAACTAACTAACTAACTAACTAACTAACCAACTAACTAACTAACAAACTAACTAACTAACTAACTAACTAACTAACTAACTGACTAACTAACTGACTGACTGACTAACTAACTAACTAACTAACTAACTAACTAACTTACTAACTAACTAACTAACTAACTAGCTAGCTTACTAACTAAATATAGTCGAGTTTGTAGTCTAGTCCAGTCTATAGTATTACCTACAGCTTAGTGTATAGTCTAATTATACCCTACACAACTATAGTAAGGAGGGTATTATACGTTAGTGCTGATGTTTGTAACACTCATATCCGTCCGTCCGGCTGTTTGGCTGGCTAAAAACCTTGTGCGCAAGGTACAGGCTGCAATTTTCAAATTAATTTCATGAAATTTGGACCACGCATGTTTTTTTTTTTGGCATTTCTCTAAAAATTGGCACAAATAAGTTTTATATAAGAATTAAACCATATCCTTTTCCCAAATTAACCAAGGATCGTCCCATGTTTGACCTATACTCCTATGTAAAGCCTTATTTAGAAAATTTGTGGTCTACGAAACTAGGGAGATGTATGTTGGACACATAATCAAAGATATTCGGCGTAGTCGAATATAAAACTCTCAATTGTTCCTAAAAGATCCTACGTAAGACATAAAAAAATGCTTTATTATTAAAAGACTGCTGTGGAGTATCATTTGGTCAACCATGCTTGACTATATATTCATACTTGTTTAATTTACATATGTTACAGTAATAAGCCTATTTTTTTTAAAGATACCTTAACCCCAAGACAAAAAAAAATTCATTTCAATGATTTCCTTATAGCTTTGATTCTGGTTAAGCTACTTAATAGAAAAATTTTCCTATTAGAACATAACTATTGCCTATAAATTATTGTCGTTTTATCCAAATTATGGTTGGGTTATATACATATGTATGTATTTATGCTGTTTAGATCTTACATACATACAACCCACTTAAATGAGCTATAGTCAAAAATTTTCTGCAAAAATCCTAGTTTTTAATCATATTCGTACACACACACAAGTTAAATATTTCCAAAGAAAAATTTTTTGCAAACATTCAATTTGTATTTGTTTCAGTTCTGTCTGCCATTAGCAATATACACAAGAAATTCATTTGCAAACAATGTGTAAAATTTGAATTTTGATGGCATCAAAATATTCAATGAACCAAAAGAAACCAAAACCAAACTATAGAGATTTGCATTAGGATATACCACAATTAAGTTGGCATTAGTTTAAGCCAAGTACCTGATTAAACAACAACAATTGAATGATATCAAAAAAAAACTATTTAAAATCATAAAAAATTTAAAAACATTTTAAATAATTTCACTTTTGTTGCAGTTGTTATGACAAAAGAAAACACTAAAAGTCCACAATTAAATATTATACTTTTACTGATGTGTTGTTATTTAATTTCTATCATTTAAATATTTGTATTTTTTTTTTATTTCTCTAACTACCAATACAAATTTCAGTGGTTTAATTATTGTTAAAATAAACAGTTTCTCCAAAAAAAAACCTTTGAAAAAAAATTCACACAAAAATGCAGATTAAATACATTTCTTGTGGCAAGTTTTTGCTTGTTTTCAAATATTTACTGACTTTTTGTCTATTTGTAAAAAAAACATTGTTGTGTCAAAATTGTGTCAGTATAGTCAGTCAGATAAAACATTATTTTGGTTGTTTGTTTTTAAAGAAATGTATTGTTTTGCAACCAGTATTTACGATTTTTTAGAATTTTCAATTGATTTAGTTGTTTATTTGTTCACGTTTGCCTTAAAAAGAACACATACAGAAAATCATTTTTATACTACAAAAAAACACCAGTTATATTTTTCGTTTGATTTTTGTCAAGTGTAAAATTTTTTGTTATTTACATTTGTTATTAACACAGCAACTAATGTAAAGAAAGTAACGAAAAAAAGATCTGCAAAAAGGAACAAAATTGGAAACCTTAATAACTATAAAGCAAAAAAAAAATATTAAGCTCAACATGTACGAAAAAATAAAGGGAAGTTTTAATATCGTGGGAATAAAATGTCAATATTATCAATTCTTAGATTATGTGGCCAAAATAACACTCCCAATTTCGTAAGCTTTATTACACTTTCCACGTTCTAATGAAAGTTTTTGGATCACTTTATTGTACAACTACTACTTTTACACTATTAGACAATAGGTTAGACTATAGACTAGACTATAGACTAGACTGTAGACTAAACTATAGAGTAGACTGTAGACTAGACTATAGACTAGACTATAGACTAGACTATAGACTAGACTATAGACTAGACTATAGACTAGACTATAGACTAGACGATAGACTAGACTATAGACTAGACTATAGACTAGACTATAGACTAGACTATAGACTAGACTATAGACTAGACTATAGACTAGACTATAGACTAGACTATAGACTAGACTATAGACTAGACTATAGACTAGACTATAGACTAGACTATGGACTATAGATAGCTAGTTAGTTAGTCAGTTAGTTAGTTAGGTAGTTAGTTAGTTAGTTGGTTAGTTAGATAGTTAGTTAGTTAGTTAGTTAGTTAGTTAGTTAGTTAGTTAGTTAGTTAGTTAGTTAGTTAGTTAGTTAGTTAGTTAGTTAGTTAGTTAGTTAGTTAGTTAGTTAGTTAGTTAGTTAGTTAGTTAGTTAGTTAGTTAGTTAGTTAGATAGTTAGTTAGTTAATTAGTTAGTTAGTTAGACATAGTTAGTTAGACATAGTTAGTTAGTTAGTTAGTTAGTTAGTTAGTTAGTTAGTTAGTTAGTTAGTTAGTTAGTTAGTTAGTTAGTTAGTTAGTTAGTTAGTTAGTGAGTTACTTAGTTAGTTAGTTAGTTAGTTAGTTAGTTAGTTAGTTAGTTAGTTAGTTAGTTAGTTAGTTAGTTAGTTAGTTAGTTAGTTAGTTAGACATAGTTAGTTAGTTAGACATAGTTAGTTAGTTAGTTAGTTAGTTAGTTAGTTAGTTAGTTAGTTAGTTAGTTAGTTAGTTAGTTAGTTAGTTAGTTAGTTAGTTAGTTAGACATAGATAGTTAGTTAGTTAGTTTTTTAGTTAGTTATTTAGTTAGTTAGTAATTCATTACAAACTTACAGTTTAATAAAGATCTATATTATTTCCGTTAAACATCTAAATATTACACATATTTTTTCATAAAATTACAATTTGTTATACACCTTAAAAAACATAATAATTTTAAGTATATTATTTCAATTTAAGAACAGTACTCAGTCTTATTCTTTTCATTGTATACAAGTACAAAAAAACAATTCATTTCTAGGAAATGCTTGTCATTAATCAAACAGATAACGAGATCGTAAAGTAAACGCATTTCGGAAATAATTTATATATTGAAATTGCAAAAGCTGCCAAAATGAAATGTACTTTATATAATATAATTTAAGGTATTATTTAGTACTCGTATACTATTTGTTTGACTGTCCTTAATGTTGGAACATAAAAAATGATGAATAGAATAGACATTATAAGGAGAATTCTAAAATAAGTGCGTTTTAACTGTCTTTGGATTATTGGTTGACAAAAAAAGGAAGGCAATTAGGTAGAACATAAAAATGGACAATGAAATATGTAACAATGATTTGGTTAAATTTTGTTTAAATATTTTTGGTGAAAATTAAGTAGGAGTACTTGCGTATGAGTTATAATTTTTAATAAATAATTAATTATTACTCATTCGCTGTAGTGCTTTTAACTAAACAGTTTAATTTTATACAAAAAAATATTGAATTAATAAAAAAAACATCTAAAATTTACTTATAACTAAAAAATAGTAGTAAACTTTGATCCGATTTTACCAAAATTTGGTGCAATGATCCACCGACTACAGAGACGAAATTCTTTTCTACAATCTTTAGAAAAACTTAATAATTTAATGCTGTCATGTGCATACACAGTCACACCCTGGCAAACGCATACCAAAAAGGACTTAAACAAATACACTTAAATACTTAAACAAAAAATATAGATTGATAGACAAACAACCGAATAAGTGTGTATGTATGTGAATAACTGAGTGACTGACTAAATGAATTAACAAGCAAACAAATAAATATGAGTCATGCTTTTAGATTAATTTGGCAAATAATCTAAAAATATTAAAATTCTTTTAAAAGGCATTTCCAAACGGATGAAATAAAGTTGGAAAAAATATTGTAATAAAGAAGACAACATTTTTTAAGTATTCTATTGACATTGTTGAATGCTGAACAACCCTTACTAAATGGCAACATCCCCTTTGCAAAGTTTATGTTGAAGCAATATACAGTAGTATAGACACTAAAAGTGGGGAAAATAATTCAGTAACTTATAAACTGTTTGTCCGTTTCCCATCAAATAGAGACTGGACTATAGACAAGATTAAATAAAAAAAAGATTGTAGACTAGACTTTAAACTAGACAATAGTCCAGAAAAGACTATTGTCTACACTAGACCATAGACTAGACTATAGACTAGACTATAGACTAGACTATAGACTAGACTATAGACTAGACTATAGACTAGACTATAGACTAGACTATAGACTAGACTA
>NC_060954.1:50440109-50441944 GCF_022045245.1 Lucilia cuprina
TTGATAGATAGATAGATAGATAGATATATAGATAGATAGATAGATAGATAGATAGATAGATAGATAGATAGATAGATAGTTAGTTAGTTAGTTAGTTATTTATTTAGTTATTTAGTTATTTAGTTACTTAGTTATTTAGTTATTTAGTTAGTTATTAGTTAGTGCTCGCCTTCACCTTACGAAAATATCCAACCCCCGCCCACTATTCCTTTAGACTTGCACACAAGATTACACTCTATTTCTTACAAAGAACATGGGGTTTACTGATATGCAAAGGATAATTATTATAAGAATATTATTTTTTATAAATTTAAAAGAAATTTCTTTCATTGTATTTAATAGTTTTACTATATAAAACATAAATACATGCATACTTTAAGAATCTCAAAAGAGAAAAAAACTGTAGCATACTTAATGACTATTAAGTGCTTGTTATTTTGCTCATTTGCTTTTGTTTTTGCCTCTAATCAACCTTTACAAAAGGATTCTTTCTTGTTGCTTATACTCGTCAGTTCGAAAACAGATTTTCTTAAAAAGTTTAAGTAGTCACATAATGTTGTCTAAACACTATACATGTATATGTATTAAAAAATGGACTGGAAAATACTTGAGGGAACAACAACAAACATATTAAACGAGACATAATAAAAAATACTAAGTAAAATTTGTATATAAAAATCTCAATACCAAAAAGCTAAACTGAACAACACATATAGCAAAACTTTAAGAACTCTAGAAAAAAAGTCTTCTTTAACAGAATAAAATGTAAGAAAATTTGCTAAAAAAAAACTCTTTACAGAATTGAGAAATGTTTTTGGAGAAATTATGTAAAAAGAAAATAATATGTAAACTGTACTTAAAAATGAAGAGAAACAAAAAAAGAAGATGAAGCATATTTAATATGATGACTTCTAGTGATGCTTCTATTGCTTATGATGATTATGATCATCATAAAACAAATGATAATGACCTTTATAGTAAAAATAAATTTCTCTATTGTATGATATATGTATGTAGATGTGTGTAGGAATAAAGTTAAAAGGAGGCAAAATTGCCATCGTAAGATAAAATATGTTCTTTTATTGACTTTTTACGATAAAATGTAAAATGATGAAAAAAAAAGGAAATGTTAAGCATTTCTGTTTAATTTCTGTAAGTACGGGTTTCTAGCATATTGAGCTTTAAAGCAAAAATGTTATTAAATCTTTAGATGTTATAAACGTATTTTATAGTCGAGTTTATGTTAGGCGGAGATGATGGATATGAAGGTATAACATAAGACAATTTTAAGACAATTTTTGATTAAAGTTAATTTAAAGAGGGAGTTATGCAATTCAAATGTTTAGATTTTAGTGCAGTTTTGACTTTAGCTCTTTTAGTTTCTAAGTTAGTTGTGTTGTTTTTATTTAAATAATAGATTTTAATGATTTTGTGATCATCATTTTTCGTGTTTTAACAAAGTTATCATTGTTTTTGTTATACCCTACACCACTATAGTGGGGAGGGTATTATACGTTTGTGCTGATGTTTGTAACATACAAAAATATTGGTCCAATACCCATCTTAAAGTATACCGATCGATTCAGAATCATTTTTTGAGTCGATTAAGACATGTCCGTCCGTCCGTCTGTCCGGCTGGCTGGCTGGGTGTCCATGTAAACCTTGTGCGCAAGGTACAGGCCTCAATTTTCAAGATAATTTGATGAAATTTGGACCAAGCATGTTTCTTGGCACTAGGACGAAGCCTATTGAAAATGGTTGAAATCGGTCCATTATTTCACCTAGCCCCCATACAACCGTACCTCCCGATTTGAACTTTTTATGCTATAATTACG
>NC_060954.1:50442044-50449784 GCF_022045245.1 Lucilia cuprina
ATATTTTGGAATTATGGTAATATTCAACATAAAAGTTTCTTTACAAAAAATAAAAATTTTATAAAAAGTAAAAATTTTAAAAATATACTCATGGTGTAGGGTATTATACGGTCGGCCATGCCCGACTATACTTTCCTACTTGTTTTTTTTTAATTTTCCACCAAATCTAGGATTTTTTCAAAGGGAAACGGATCACAGATTTTGTTATTTTGACGCTGCCACTTGTAGTTTAAATGTTTTCACTTAAATCCTAATAGAATCTACATAATCCCATTAAAAGGTTGAGCATTTGTATTTAGATTTTGTTTTAAATTAGAAAATCATTAAAATAATTTTACAAAAATTTATTATTTCTAATCCATTTACAAAATTTATTTTCTTTACAGGTATGTATTTGTTCTTTTAATGAATGAAAATATTATCCTAATACATTTTTAAGTAAGTATTATATTTTAATTTTAAATTAGAATTTTTGTTGATTAATTATTTCAAAGCCTTTGCTTTTGTGGGTGGGTGGGTTGATTAACATCCACTTGTTCTAAGATGGGTGGTGGTGGTGATGGTGATGGTGAGTGTTCTTCAGGGCAATTTGTAATTTTTAGTTTGACTTTCTGTTTGCAATTGCTGTCATTCGTTTGTCTTAAAAATGAACAATTAGAATTTCATGAGAATCTCAAATCTGTCATAATATTGCCTAAAGGTTGTTTTCATTATTGTATTTTTTTGATTGTTTGCTGTACATGTTATACCCTATACCATGTTAAAATGCTTAAAAGATCTAAAAAAAATGCGCACTTCCTGTACTAAGGAGCATAAATTTATATTGGAATAATAATCCAAAAATTTTAAAAATCTTTCAAAATATTTAAAAAATCGTATTGATAATGACAACCGATATCCAACAGCTCAGCTCGTCTGAAATACAGCGTCCTTTGTTCGACCATTTCCAATTGTAATGTATGTCTCGTGTTTTTTTCTCCTTTTTATTTAGTCATTGAACTAACAAAAGGCCACACAATGTTTTTTAGGCCTTAAGGTTTATAAACAAAAGGATTTTAATATGAATGTTATAGTAGTTGTGTATGTGTGTTTGAGTTTTTGTTCAATATTTAAAATTAGCATGATTAAAAACAAAACAAAACTTTTATTCTTTGAAAGGTAACTGCATGCTTAAGCATGCTGACTTTTAAAAATGGCAAAACAAAAAACACTAAACAATAAGAAGAAAATTGTATTTTTTTACTATTTCTTAATATGTGACCTAAAGGTCACAACAACTGCCAAGGACAGATGTTGAATTGTGTCCTTTAAATTTAACTCAAATAAAAGGTTGATTAGAAAATTTTGTAAGTAATTTTTAAACTTGGCGGTGGATAAGGTAATCTTGATTTGTTATTTCAATTATAAATTGTTAATTTGTTTGTTATAATGTATTATTTTAATCTATGTTATGTACAGAAGAGTTTACTGATCCTTTTCTACGGGACATCCTGTCTCAGGTATAGATTTTCAATCGCTGATAGGAAACTAATGCCGATATTGAAAATAATTATATTTTTAAATTGTTTTCGCATTAAGTACATTAATACCCTTTAATTTTTTTAATAAAAGTGGCTTACGGGTTACCCTAATGAACACTTTATGTATTTTTATTTATGAACTTTTAAAACTACTCAGCTTGCTTAAACATTTTGTTTCATCTTTCCAGAAATCTCATCATAAACTTGCATTCAAATTAAATTAAAACTTTTCAATGTAAATTTTTGTACCCTACTATACTTTGTTCAGTTTTTTAATGAAATACAAATGTTTTGCTATTTTGATTTTTTGTCTGTCTGTCTGTCTGTCTGTCTGTCTGTCTGTCTATCTGTCTGTTTGTCTGTCTCCCCCCGGGGGCATGTTACCTTGGGGAAATTTCCATCTTGGTGTTATTGCAATTCCGGGGTGCTACCAATACCTTTAGTCTGTCAGGACTATTAACTTGTTTGTCTGTGTCTGTCTGTCTGTCTATCTGTCTGTCTATCTCTTTGTCTGTCTGTTTGTCTGTCTCCCCCCGGGGGCATGTTACCTTGGCGAAATTTCCATCTTGGTGTTATTGCAATTCCGGGGTGCTACCAATACCTTTAGACTGCCAGGACTATTAACTGGTGATGATCAAATATATCCTCGGTCTTTCCTTGGATTCATTTGACATGGAGTATAACCAGAGCATTAGATAATCTGGTACTAGGGGTGGTCAATTGCCCGCAAGACTTGTCCTGGCTGGTCAGTTAGTTGAGGTTCCTTCGGAATCCACGTAGTGGCTTTGGTTTAATATCCAAAATCGTGGGGAGAGAATTTTGGTTTAAGGGCTGATATATCCTATTCCTAATAGGTTAGATAATTCTCACTTCGAACAAATCTGTGCGCAAAGCAGCATATGCTGCATTCCGGAACCCGATCGGTATTTCTTATCGGTCGCCGGTATACGCTGGCGAATTGTCAGGTTAGTATTCAATGGTTGCCTGTCATCTCGTAGAGTGATCTTTATGATCGTGGGAATGGAACTAATACGAAAATTGTTAAGGAATGCACTGGAATGGGTCATTAAACGATGGGGATTTCATTTATAATAATATAATCTTTCATGTTATCATAAGGGTGGTCATCTTCTGGTAAAATCGGAAGATCGATTTCACGCGATTTTGGTCTCCTCTTTTATGGAATTCAGACCGGTGATTGCCGGGGCTACTATGGCAAGAGATTAGACAGCTCGAGTACTTCAGCATGGTACTAGTACAAGGAGCGGCACATAAATGTAGAAAAATTGCCACTTCAATTCTTCATTAAAGGATCCACAGGCGATGGTAGACCGTTGTCAAGTCAACCCAGTGGACGAAAAAGACCACCGTAAAATAAGGCCGTCAAGGCAGGTGTTCACGTTAAACATTCGTGTCTGTCTGTCTCAGTTCGAATTAAAATCTAGTTAATTTGTTTTGCATGTGGTTGTACCTAACTAACTTACTATCTAACTAACTAACTAACTAACTAACTAACTAACTAACTAACTAACTAACTAATAAACAAACTAGCCAACTAACTAACGTCAGTGAACTCCGAATAGGGATTTCGTTCTTACAATTATGTTAAACTTTAGCAGTAGCATGTGACTGTTCCTGTTCTGCTTAAAATTTAATTTCTCGTGGCAGCATAACTTGTCTTTAAACATTATCATAACTTTACTTTTTAAAACATTTTGATAAGATATAGTGCTTCTTTTATAAAATACTAGTTGACTGCGTCAGAAGTTCTTCTACATTCATATGAATATGCTTGGCATTGTAAGATTTTTTTGTTTCACTTCCTGAACTATTTAAAAATAAATTTGTAAATAGTTTAAAAGAAATATTTGTATAAAAATTAAGTAGAATACAACGATGATGATACATTTCTTGAGAAGAATACACCGTTTCTGAAATAAAAGTTAATGGATTGAAAACTGCTGCAAGCTTCACTATAGTGTTGCTATTTGCAAATCATTTGATATATGTATGGTATTCAACAAATACTTTTGAAACTAAAAATATATGCTAAAACAGAAAAACAAAACCATTACAATTTCCCACAAAACTTAAAATATCAAAAGCTTAAGTCTACATACCTAGTTTCGTATGATCCATGTTAATAAAATCCTATGTCATGTTTTTATAATGTACAAGATTTCAAAAAAAAATTTTTTTGTATAGATATTCATGCATGCACATGATTGTTCAAAAATTGTAAGCTAGTATAACTGGAAAATAAGTACAACACATACCGTTGCATTTAGTATGAACAATGTATCTCTAACTACATTATTCTGAATAATATTTTTTGGCCAAATAAACTTTGATGGCTGGATGAACGTGTAAATATACGAATTGATTGATGTTTTATAACAAACAGACAAATATTTTTAGAGGAAGATGCATGTTTTTTCAACAAAGTATAGTTTATCTAAGCTTAGTTTTTATTAACGGCTGCAGCAGGTAGTTAAGGATGCGTAAAAATGTCGAAAAATTATTTTTGAAAAATTTAAATAACTTTACCTAAGCCGCTGTTGTTATCCGACTGCATTTACTATCTGAATAGTTTTTTTTTTTAGATTTAAACAATATGTTGCAAACTAATACAAGTTAACATCAATATTTTCTTTTAATCAACATTATTTTGTTGCATTTGCTACATTGTTTCATCATCATGATAGTGTCTGCTATTTGCATTGTGTTTATTGTAGAAACAACAACAACTGCTATCTAATAAATTACAAACTTTACTAGAGTTTGTAATAAACTGGAGTTAGTTAAATTTGTTGATACCAGCAGTTGAGATGACTAGCAAAACTTGACTAAATATTAAGCTCTGTATTCTGAAAGTTATTTAAGGTTTATTTTTGATTTTATACAAAAGTCACTTGTGTTATAAAGCCATAATAACTTTTTCCGGTTTTTTAGCAATGTATTCATGTTGCATTATTTAATGTACATATGTTGCATTATTTAATGTACATATGTAATTGGGCAACATTTTATGTTTAAAGTTTAAAAGCTTCAATGAAAGTTTAAATAGCAACAAGTTAATGTAAAAGAAATATTGTTCTACATTTACTTAACCGTTACATTTTTTTGTTTTAAATATAAATCATACTTTTACTAATTTGATGCAAAAATCTGTATACCAAAATATCAATAAATTCCCATAGTAATATTACGTATACTTAATACTGATATCACTCATACGTTCAATAATATATCTAAACAAATAAAGAATTGATTTTAATAAACACGCTAGGCACATGTCTATAATCTTGACTATAGAACAGTTTATAGTCTTGATTATAGAACAGTCTATAGTCTTGATTATAGAGCAGTCTATAGTCTTGATTATAGAGCAGTCTATGGTCTTGACTATGGAGCAGTCTAATGTCTTGTCTATAGAGGAGCAGTTTAATGTCTTGTCTATAGAGGAGTCTATAGAGCAGTCTATAGTCTTGATTATAGAGCAGTCAATATAGTCTTGGCTATAGAGCAGTCTATAGTCTTGACTATAGAGCAGCCTATAGTCTTTACTATAGAGCAGTCTATAGTCTTGACTATTAAGCAGTCTGTAGTCTTGACTATAGAGCAGTCTATAGTCTTGACTATAGAGCAGTCCATAGTATTTACTATAGAGCAGTCTATAGTCTTGACTATAGAGTAGTCTATAGTCTTGACTATAGAGTAGTCTATAGTCTTGACTATAGAGTAGTCTATAGTCTTGACTATAGAGCAGTCTATAGTCTTGACTATAGGGCAGTCTATAGTCTTGACTATAGGGCAGTCTATAGTCTTGACTATAGGGCAGTCTATAGTTTAAAGGACTCCAATACTAGACATTAAGTTGCGTATACGTAATTTAAGATTATGTGTTACGAACTGATATCACTCATACGACCATGTTTATTTTTAAGCAAATAAATTGCCGATGAATTTAACCGATGACTCTAGAAATAGTACTTGGCGTATACGTAATTTTTGATTATGTGTTACAAACTGATATCACTCATACAACCATGTTTGTTTGTAAGCAAATAAAATGTCGATGATTTGCATGTATTGTGATTGCCAATTGCACAGATGGTGATTTAGAACTAAAAAAGAGTACGAATCTGTAATTGTTTGTGTACGTATAATATGGTTTCCTATAGGTTCTTTCAGAATTGTATACATTAAATCGTTTTAAACTTATTTCGTTTTTAGGAGTGTATTGCCCATTCGACTTAACCTAACATCAATATTAAATTAAAATTGCACATTTGTTTTTTTTTTTTGTTCTATATACTAACAACTGAACAAATTAACTGTGCAGTAAAATTATTAAATATTTAAATTTTTAGGTTCTTATTCATAAAGTTTTATGAAAGGTTTATATATCAATTTTTCATACAAAATTTGTTATATAAACTTTTGATATACGTGTTTATGAATAAGACACTTAAAACATGCAAGATATTTATGTTAATTAAAATTGCGTAAATTTATTAGAATATTTAGGTGTTTTTTCAGCGAACATATTTTCATAATATAATAATGTTTTTCAAATATTTTTATAAACATTAAAATAGCTGAATAAACTAGTAAACATAAGTAGATATAAAAAATGTTCGTCGAATATTTTATAATGTAATTAATTTACGTTTAGGTTCTTCTTAGTGTAGAGATTTGCAATAAATTATATTTTCAATTTATTCAATTATAATTATATAAACGTAAATACTCCATTTAGTTAATGGATGTGCTGTACAACAATTCATGCTAATTAATTTGCAATTTTATTATTTGAAAAAAAAAATTATTACTTAAAAATATTTGTGAGTATTTTATGTTATTTTCAGCAAAAAAAAGATATAAAGTGATTGTTTCAATGTTCTACTCGTTATTTCATTATATATGAACCGATTTTGTGTTGTGATTTTCAATTCTATAACTTGTGGATCCCGGTTATATCTGAGGACTTAAGCAAATGAATTTCGATAAATATACATACAGATAGAATAATTTGGATCCTTAGACCAAATATAGATCTAAAAAATTGTAACAACATTTAAGCGCTAAACAATCCACCTGTGTAGCCTTCTGAAAAAAACAAACAAACATTTTGCTCTTACCACTGCCACAACAAACTCATCACAAAAGTTTACAACAAAATTTATATTCCTTTTAAAAACTTTTTATTTTTCGGCTGATGAAAGCGATTGTAGAATATTTAACTAAAACATTTTTCAACTGCAGTTACCGTCACACAGCAAACATACATTTGCAATAACTTTAGCATAAAAGTTCAAAAAAACAAAAGAAAACTGAGAAAAATATGAAGAATGTTATGAAAAGAATACAAATATGCATGAATTTGTTGCAATAGTTGAAGAGGCAAAAGAAAAACTATACATTCGCACATTCACATATAGAAGCGCTTTGCATGCAACATTTATGCTGTTCTTTGTTTATAAAAATGTCTTTAAAATATATAAAATGTTATTTGCAGAAAAGCATCAAAAACATTTCTAGAATTTGTAAGGAAAGGAGGTGCGATGAGGGGAGTCTTTGCTTTTGTAAGTAAGTGTAAAAAGATATTGTATTCATACTTAGAAGTACGTAAAGCGAAAAACCTACGTATGATGAGTTGGAAATTAATGAGACTTTTTAATAAATAACACGTTTTAGACTACCACTTCAATTTGATTATAAAATTTAACTAACTTTAATCCCTATTTCTTAAGACTTTGTTGAATTCTAACCCCTACCAAAGTTCAACAATAAACTAATCACTTAATTTTCATTTAGGGTATAATATGTTCGAACATACTCTACCACAAATTCTTGTTCTTTATTTTTGAATACAGCTGACATTTACACATGTTGAATAAGAGTAAAATTATTGTAAGATTTTATACATATTTTGCTATGTTCGTCTCAATTCCCTGGTAAGAGTATTTTTATTTTTTCAGCTGTGTTTCTTTTGTTTATTTGTAGTTAAATACTGAATATGTGATTGTGTTAGAGATAATGTATGAGTGTACCCTTTAATTGTGGAACTACATAGTTGGTGGTACCGGAATTACGATTTCATTTAGACTTGACTAGACTATAGATTAGACTAGACTATAGACTAGACTATAGACTAGACTATAGACTAGACTATAGACTAGACTATAGACTAGACTATAGACTAGACTATAGACTA
>NC_060954.1:50449884-50455025 GCF_022045245.1 Lucilia cuprina
TAGACTAGACTATAGACTAGACTATAGACTAGACTATAGACTAGACTATAGACTAGACTATAGACTAGACTAAAGACTAGACTATAGACTAGACTATAGACTAGATTATAGACTAAACTATAGAATAGACCATAGACTAGACTACAGTCAATACTATAGACTATAGACTAGACTATAAACTATAGAATAGACCATAGACTAGACTACAGACAATACTATAGACTATAGACTAGACTATAAACCAGGCTATAGACTAGACTGTAGACTAGACTATAGACTAGATTATAGACTAGACTCTAGACAAGATTATAGACTAGACTATAGACTAAACCATAGACTAGGCCACAGACTAAAATACAGGCTAGACTATAGATTAACTATAGACTAGACTATAAACTAGAATATAGACTAGATTATTAAGTAGACTATAGACTAAACAATAGACTAGACTATAGACTGGACTAAAGGCTAGACTATAGACTTTACTATAAACTGGACCATAGACTAGACTAAACTATATGCTATAGACTAGACTTTAGACTAGGCTATAGTCTAGTTTGTAGTCTAGACTAGGACTATAACTACACAATAAACTAGACGAAGATTCCAAAGGTGGGATCGAAAACTAAAAGCAGTTTTGGAAGCCTTGCTGGTTTCCTATTTATCCCTGAGAGAAATGTGGATCCTGTAACTAAAATTTGAGATTTCAGCTCCAATTATTGCGGATTGGTTAATTTACTTTCAGTTTTTGATTTTTTTTTCAAACCTTATTACTTCTAGGAAATTACTTGTTTTAATAAGATTTCTATTTGTTCTCAATACCAGAAGTAAAAGCAGGTTCATATTAGCTAAGACTCGGACAAAATAGTCAAATATTTGACATAATAAATGAGAACACAATATATAGTTTTATATAACATTTAATATAAAATTTATCTGATTAATAACAAATACAAGTTAGAAGAAATATTAACGTATATTTTGTTAAATATCTAAAAAATATGTTTGAAACATTAAGTGTCAGTCGTGCATGCGTTGAAGTTTGAAAATAAATTTCTTATTATATTTTCTGTCTTGTTTTTTTTTTTTTGAGATCTTTTATCAAAATGTTTACTTATGATGGTGTAACAAGTTGAAAATCATCATGCAACTAAAAAATTATGAAAATTGTATTTTATAATTTATTTTATTTGTCTGTCGGTTTGATGGAGTAACAGTTTTTTATATTAGTTTTATGTACTTGTTTTTTCAAGTTTTTTTTTACATATCATCATAAAGTGGAGGTATGGTATTATGAACTTTGTTCAAAAAAATCATGCATCGGTATTTTTTTCTTAAAAAACCATTAAATACAAATTTAGATACTTTGGTTTACACGATTATTTTTATATATATATGACACTGCCTCCAACAGGTATTAATCTTATTCTTGACAATTTTAATTCGATATTTAAAAATAAAAATGAATAAAAAACTGCTTTATTGCTCTCCTGATACCGAACAAACACCTTTTTATGTTCCCATAATATTTCACTTTCACATTCATTACATTTTACGACATGTAGTCAGGCGGTTATACATGTCAGTACACACCCAAAGACCCTTATAAATGTTTAATCTTCGAAAGAATAAATTGAAGAAAAGAAAAAAAAAAAGAATCAGCAATAAACCATTGAATGGCATTACAAGAATTTCAAATTTTCTTAAGTATTTTCTAATGTCAAGTGTTCTAATTACATTATTTATGTTTGGAGTTGGCACTTATTCAAACGAGATTAACATCAGTCACTTATCACCTTCGTTTCACTGATGTTGTGGGTTTGTTTTTTGAACCCTGTTACATGAAATTTCTGCTTCTCCATCTTCTCTAGTCCGATAAAGAGGAGGAACATTATATATTTTATTAACAAAAAAGAAATAAGTAAATGACAGCATAGAACATATATTTGTAATTAGTTGTGTAATCGAGAACATAAAAAAATCTCACTCACTGTTACAAAACCTTGTTGGTACATTTGTACATTTATAATTATTTATCTCTATAAATACTGTACATCTAAAATTTATTGTTCTACCACGTGTTCATTAGCCATTTTTAACCAGAAAAAAAACGAAACACATTAAACCAGAAACATACACAATAAAACTATGTTAAAACCAGACCTTTTAAGGAATAAATACTTTTCGCCGAAATATAACCCGACAGATTATACTAAAATTTAATACAATGTCAAACAAACTTTCACACACTTGTTTTCATATTTTTATATCTATCGATTACACTTTGTTACTGGCTAAATTCTATAGTTTAGACTATAAATTACAAAATAATCCACAGTATAGAACAAAATATATTACATATTAACAAGAGACCAGATCATACAGCACTCTACAGTCCATACTATAGACTAGACTATCAACTGTGCTAAAAACTAGAATAGAGAATATACTATACAGGAAAACTAAAAACACACCACACTATAGACTTCACTTTAGACCAGACTATAGACTAGACCACAGAATAGAATCTTGACTAGACTATAGGCTAGAATAATAAGACTAGAATAGATTGGACTATCAACGAGAGAAAAAACTAAAGTAACTTATTTATTATAGACTAGACTACGGACTAGACTATAGACTAGACTATAGACTAGACTATAGACTAGACTATAGACTAGACTATAGACTAGACTATAGACTAGACTATAGACTAGACTATAGACTAGACTATAGACTAGACTATAGACTAGACTATAGACTAGACTATAGACTAGACTATAGACTAGACTATAGACTAGACTATAGACTAGACTATAGACTAGACTATAGACTAGACTATAGACAAGACTATAGACTAGACTACAAACTAAACTCGCCTATAGAACACATTATAGACAATACCATAAACTAGAATATTGACTGCACTATAGACTTAACTTTAGACTTTCCGTAAAGTGTCCAAAAATTATCTGTATAAAATATTCCACTCCACTGTCCAATTTTACTTAAAAAAATTATTTTCTAGTCTATTCACCCACTCGTCATAGATCTTCTATTCATCTCGTTTGCGTTAAATTTAAGGGTTCACATTAACACTACAAACATATTTTGTTTAGAGTGTACAGCAACAAAAAACAAGAAAATATGATACAAACAAACATTCGTGATGCAAACTCACTCATACATTCTAACTTACGTTAACAGTAATGCTTAAAAGTAAATAGCAGTAAGTAAAGTGCTTGTTAAAGGAATGTAAGTGTTTGTTTTGTATTACACTGTATGGTTTTTGTTAAAACGTGTATTTTTTATATGAAAATATTTTTGTTTCTACGTTTTTATTTTGTTTGGGTGTCAGTGCGAAAGGATTATATGTATATTCCAGTAGTTTTAAAGGGATTCAAAGTTTTTCGTTTGAGTTTAATTCTAAATTCATTTATAAATGTATATATAGTGCATAGATTATTCATTTTTGTTTATTTGTACTTGAAATAACTAGTGGAGTGTTTGTCTATCACGAACTGTTGGGTAAAGGTTATTGTTTTTGTATTTTAGTTTGTATGTTGTTATTAGATTACAAGACAAATGTTTGTTGAAATTACGATATACGACTAAAATGAAAATAATCCAAAGATGTATAGAGGGAGAAAAATTAACTAATTTGCTTTTACTCTAACAAAATTATAGAAAAATGTCAAAAGGGTTGTATGTATAGTAGTCGTCAGCTTGGTCGAATAATACATACACTTTTTGAAATACCGAGTCATGTAAAAGAAAATGATAATTAACAGAATATGTAGATACCAGGACAAAGGACAACTAAAATCTGTAAATTTATCTTTACATGAAAATGAAGCTCTTAATATGCACGTAAATATATGATTGCATATATACATACATATATTAAGCTTAATTTTAGAGTAAAACTATTTTGGAGTAAATAAAACACTTTTTAAAACAGACAAAGGAATACGCGTTAGAATTAATGTTATTACTATTCTAATTACTACTGGTCGTCTTTATTTTTATCATACAAATTGTAATTAAGAAATATAAACAAATCTTTTTATTTAAAAAAATGAAGAGTGAAAGAATTGCTTTAATACTATGCTGTTGAAAGTTTGAAAGTATTGGTGAGTTCAGATCGAAGCTTCACCACTAAAGGTATGCCAAAACATTACAAATTATCCTTTCATGCAAATGCTACATTTGATTATAAACTTAATGACAAAAGTAAAATAAAAAATCACTCAAACAACTTTGCTAAAGGATCATATGTTAAGTTTTTAAATCACTTTGATAAGAATTAGACAATTGGCTAGACGACTAGATTATAGCTGTATAAACTAAACTAAAGACTAGAATATAAACCAGGCAGAATGGCAGGGTAATAATTGCATTTTTCAATTACAAATTAATTTAAAGTAATAGTAACTGAAGGTTTAACAATTACAATTACTATTAATCGTAATTGAAGATTTCCAAATTACAATTACTTGTAATTTTTATTAAAGCAGAAACAATTACAATTACCTGCAATTGAAAATTTACCTATAACAATTACTTAAAAATTGTCTATAACTATACTGTAGACTATACAATATATAGACTAAACAAGAGTAGATTATAGACCAGACTGTGCGCTAAGTTATAGACAAGACTGCAGATTAGACAATAGACTAGACATGACTACACACTAGACTATAGAATAGACTTAACTATAGACTCTAGACTATAGATTATATAATGGACTAAATACTATAGACTACATATTACAAACTTGACTAGACCATTCTATGGTCTAGACTGCAATAGACTAGACTATAGACTAGACTATAGACTAGAATACAGACTACACTATAGACCTGACTACAGACTAGACTACAAACTAGACCATAGATTAGACTATAGACTAGACTATTGACTAGATTATTGACTAGACTATAGACTAGACTATAGACTAGACTACAGACTAGACTACAGAAAAATCTATAGACTGGATTATAGACTAGACTATGGACTAGACTATAGGCTAGACTATAAACTAGACTATGGACTAGACTATAGACTAGACTATAAACTAGACTATAGACTAGACTATAGACTAGACTATAGACTAGACTATAGACTAGACTATAGAC
>NC_060954.1:50455125-50460702 GCF_022045245.1 Lucilia cuprina
TAGTAAGTTAGTAAGTTAGTAAGTTAGTAAGTTAGTAAGTTAGTAAGTTAGTAAGTTAGTAAGTTAGTAAGTTAGTAAGTTAGTAAGTAAGTAAGTTAGTAAGTTAGTGTAGTGTATCACTACATACTTCTATTTCTTTTAAAAACTTGTATTATTTATTTTATGTTATTATGTTTTTAAATCAAGTTTTATATAGTTATTTTATTTTATAAAAAGGTTTATTTTATAAAAAAGGTTTATTTATTTTAATAACTTCTTTGTACAAAATTTATTTGTTGAATGAAAAATTATAAAGACAAGTTTGAAAATAAAAAAATATAAAACTTGATTTAAAAACATAATAACATAAAGTAAATAATACAAGTTTTTAAAAGAAATAGAAGTATGTAGTGATACACTACAGTTAGTAAGTTAGTTAGTTTGTTAGTTAGTTATTTGGTTAATTAGTAAGTTAGTTAGTTACTTAGTTAGCATAATGGAAAGGAACCTTCATATCGCAGTTTCGCTTTAAATTAAATTCGTACTTGTTCTCCTAAATCATCTTTATAAGCTCTAAAATTAATTAAATATCCATCAGTGCCACGTTGAAATTTAAACAAATGAAATACTTAACATTTGATTTCATTCTAAAAACAAAACAACAAAAATTAAACCATCAATTATTCAACATTTCAACGCAACTTTTGCTATTTTTTATTCATGTCCCAACAAATCTCTGTTTATTTTATAATTTTTCATTGGAAATTAAAAAGAAAATACTCGTATGAACAACCCCCCAACAAAAATAATATGTTAAAAAGCCATCAGCAAAAAAAAACCCCGAATCAACCCTCATCTTATAGAGAAACAATAAAGCAGGAACGGAACAGGAGCAAATAGAAAACACATGTTTTTACTTAAGCCTAATAATACATTAACAGTAGGGTGGCACATTAGTAGTATTTACAAATATTTTATTTTTAAACAAGAGGATTATTAAAAAAGGTTTAGGAAATGAAAAGAGAGAGTCAGCTAGATAATGCAACAGTTTAAAGGCTAGTGAAGACCCCCCTAATATATTTGCGTCTGTACATATGTGTAAGTATGTTTAAGCATACATACTTATGTATGTTAAGTCCTATACTGAGACTTTTCATTTTTAAAGTTAAATTACTGTGCCAATCACTTAAGTAAGGAATTTATATTATCAACTTTGAACAAGTAAAAGGAAACCAGTTATCGGGTTTACAAAAAACACACATTTCATAATTGCTGTTAATTTAATAAAATTTACTACATTCAGCAATAGAAAATAGATAATTTAATTTTTAAATATTTTTTCTTTAATAAATAAATAAATTTTATGGTCCTGCAACAGAAAAAAAATGCTTTTAGCACCTCAAAGACTAAAAATAGAAATACAACTAGTATTTCATAATAATATTAAAATTCATTCATTATAATATATAGAAATATTTTTCTCATCTGCTATTATCACTGTTGTACCAACAATTTGTATTCCAATTTTTTATCTTTTTTTTTTGCAAAGAAAAAAATTAGAACCAAGAAAAAAAATAAGCCAACTAAAGAAGAAAAAAAAAAGAAATTCTATAAACGGAACTGTTGTGAATAGAAATGTAATAATAAATAATAATGTAAAAAGCATAAAGAAACTGAATATAATGAACAAATTTGCTATTTATGCTTAGTGTTAATATCAAATAACCATGAAGATGGAAAAAAATTATTCTACAAAAATATTACAGAAATATAAAAAATAAAATAGAATTTTATTTTTAATACAATTATTAAGCACAAAACGAAAATAGAATAATATAGTTAAAACTGTTAAAAATGCTAAAATATTATGCAGTAAAATTAATTAAAACTTTAAATTATTCTCAACTTTAAGAATAATTCCCAAATTAAAGGAAAATCAAAATAATTTGCTAATGAACCTTCCAAAAAGCAAATAAATCACAACACATTTTTCCAACATTCATTTAACTTAGTTTTGTGTTACAAAAATTATACCAAAAAAAAGTGTGTTTTTCCATATAAATTCACATACTTAAATTGCCAAATGCTGTCAAAAAAAAACCCTGCAGTTCTTAAAAAATAGGTATCATATCACTTTTTCGATAGTAATCAAAACTTTTTTACATAAAGTCCTTCAATGAAACAAATGTCACTTAAAACTATATAATGTAATTAAGGTTTTTACTTTGTAATAACTTTTTTAATAAAATTAATCAATTAAAAATTTTGTTAGTTCAACTGACTTCACTTGACAACTATTATTGATTCGATGAAATCTCCCAAAACTCTTGGGATTTTTGTTAAAGAGTGAGAAATTATTTGTTCACAATTCAAAGTGCCACACAATAATAACATTGCGGTTGAAATTTTGTTTTTTTCTATATTTGTATGGGTTTTGTATTTCGTATATTGTTTTTGTTGTCACTATAATTATTATGCAAATTGTTTGTCATAAAAACCACAAATGTCACAATAAAGCCTGCTGCTGGAACAATAGCAAAAATAATAATAATGACAGTATTAATGACAATTTGTAACTCGTATCAACACAAACAGACATGTAGATATACATACGTATAGTAAACTATCTCTTTAATATCGAATAAATGGAAGAAGTGGAGGGGAAGGGATTCCCAATGCAGAATGTTGTTTGTGTTCCTGAAAATTTTTGAAAATCTTACGCAAAAGATTTTGGTAAAAGAACACTACAACACAGAACACAACAATGGACCATATAATGTAGTAACTAACCAACCAACCAACTAACTAATCTTTTTGAAACTGTTTTGTGCTTCAAAAGAATAAAATAGTTTTTTGGTACTTTTTAATGTAATACGATGAGAACATTGAGAACAGTGGTACTTTTTCTTTATTCAAAGAGTACGTTTTGGACTTTCTACAATGTTAAAAATACGCGTGTAGAATCCGGAAGTAATATGTTTTCTACATTTTCTTTCTTCAGAAGGTGCATATAAAATGGGACTTTTTATACTTTAACGTTTTTCAAAGGGTACTTTTTCAATTTTTATATTGAACCCAAAAACATGAAACATGTATGGCAGTAGCTGAAGATGTTTTAAAAAGGCTCAAACAATAGGCCTCAATCAATCTTTTCATAAGATTGAAACAAAATGTTCACAGGCAGAGTTAAATAGAAATAATGTCTGATCAGATATTAAAATTGAGACACCACACAACAAGGAACATCGGTGATGTGTGATATATAGGAGTACTGTAGGCATGCAATGGGGTCTTTGTTTACTGAGACACCTTTTAGATAATCACAACACATTGTGATCGAACAATTTCACTTTTCATTTCTGTTCTTATACCTAAACCACTATATTTGTCCTACCTTAGAGTATAACAATCGGCTCAGACTCACTTTCTGAGTTAATTTAATTATGTCCGTCCGTCAGTTTGTATATCTCTTTGTCCGTCCGTTTCTATATCTCTTTGTCCTGTTTGTCTGTCTGTATGTCTGTCTGTCTGTCTTTCTGTTTGTCTGTTTGTCTGTATGTTTGTCTGTCTGTCTGTCTGTCTGTCTGTCTGTCTGTCTGTCTGTCTGTCTGTCTGTTTGTCTGTTTGTCTGTCTGTGTGTCTGTCTGTCAGTTCGTCTGTTTGTCTGTCTGTCTGTCTGTCTGTCTGTCTGTTTGTCTGTTTGTCTGTCTGTCTGTCTGTCTATCTGTCTATCTGTCTATCTGTCTATCTGTCTAACCGTCTAACTGTCTATCTGTCTATCTGTCTATCTGTCTATCTGTCTGTGTGTCTGTATGTATGTCTCTCTGTCTGTCTGTCTGTCTGTCTGTCTGTCTGCCTGTTTGTCTGTCTTTTTGTCTGTTTATCTGTTTGTCTGTCCGTTTGTCTGTCCGTTTGTCTCTCTGTTTGTCTCTCTGTCTGTCTGTATTTCTGTCTGTCGTCTGCTTGTCTGTTTTTCTGTCTGTCTGTTTGTCGATCTGTCTGTCTATATGTCTGTGTGTTAATGTAAAACTTGTGCGCATGCCACAGATCACAACTCAAGATAATTTAATGAAATTTACCACATACTCATATTTTGGTCCAAGGACAAAACCTATTGAAAATGGTTGAAATAGGTCTCTCGAATAGGTCTTATGGGCTCATAAGTATGTTAAATTTTCTATTATGGCAACAAAAATTGGCAAAAATGAGATCTGTTGAAATTTTAACGACACTTCCGATTTTTGTAATGATCGACTACGCTCCCCTTCAAAAAATGAATTGAAAGTGAAAATACACTTATAAGCACTAATAATAAGAAAATCTCTTTTTTGGTCAACAATCAGCAAAAATATTTAGGAATATATTAAAAAAAAACTAATAAAATGTTTTATGTTTTAACAATAATTTACATTTTTAACATACTGACTGGTGTAGGGTATCATATGGTTGGCCATGCTTGTCTCTACATTGTTAAAATCTAAAAAAAAGATATCTCACAAACTTATATAATGGATCCCGCTACTATAAGTAATTATAGTGTGTTTATTATTCCAATTATAGCTAAAGGGTACTTAAAATTTACTTAATACACCAAAATAAAACATTCTAACTTTGTTTCTATTGTATGTAAAACAATGTTTGCCTCAAAACGCTACAAGTACTACATTCATAAAACACAAACTTTCAACTTAAAATTGAAATTGAAATACATTTGTAAATGTACGAAAACTGATTCTGACAATCTCAACTCAGCTGCTGCATTTCGTTTTCCACATTTTATAACTTTACACTAAAATCACAATGTTGCACGTTCATTATCATTTTACAATTAGAACAAATTAAGTGTTTTATTCCACATATCCAAACAGAAAATGAATGTTTACTAAATATTTATGCGAAAGTTTGCATATGCTGATTTGACACAGCATCGGTATCCAGACAAGTGTGGGTAAAGTAAATATTTTAGTTTATTGTAAGCAAGCTGGTACAATGTTTAAATGTGGTTTTTATAAATGGTTAAATAATGTTAACACTTAACTCACATGTTTGTTAATGTAAGACAATGCTGAAAATAGTTATATTTATAAATGTAAAAATTATCCGTCTTTTATTACAATTTAAAGAAAAACTATTACTTATATGGTATTGATATTTCACCATCTACATGTGTATTATAAAACTATTATTAGTTAGAGAATGCATCATAATTGCAATATTTATTTCAACATTTATTTTCCTTTTCAATAAACACGCATATTTATTATGCAATTCAATTGTATTTTTATTTATTTCAAAAACTATTTTAATAGTGGTTATAAAAATAAACATAAATTAAAATACATAATTAACATAATTATTCGTTAAAACAAATGATAATAGTGTGTTTAAACTATTGTGAAATATTTAAAAAAAGTTCGATTCACAGTGTTTAGAAATGGATTTATTTCAGCTTTATAGATAAATTAAAGTTCAATATTACTTCAGTTTTAAATCTAGTTCAGTTCTAGTACAGTTCTAGTTCAGTTCTAGTTCAGTTCTAGTTCAGTTCTAGTTCAGTTCTAGTTCAGTTCTAGTTCAGTTCTAGTTCAGTTCTAGTTC
>NC_060954.1:50460802-50546470 GCF_022045245.1 Lucilia cuprina
TTACTAACTTACTAACTTACTAACTTACTAACTTACTAACTTACTAACTTACTAACTTACTAACTTACTAACTTACTAATTTACTAATTTACTAACTTACTAACTTACCAACTAACTAACTTGTGTTGATTTTTTGTGTTTTTAACAATTACATTAAATTGAAGCTTTAACAGTTACAATTATTTTTAATTATAATTAAAGTTTTGCCAATCACAATTATTACATACATTTCGTAATTAGTAACAAGTAATTGCAATTGGTTATTGTTCAATTACACATTACAGGTAATTTTAATTGATCATGTAAATTTTTGTAATCGTGGCCTAGGCAGAATCTGAATTTCTTGCTGGTAATGATTACACAAAGTAATTCTTTTTGATTACAATCACTCGTAACGTTTATTGAAACTGTAATTGAAAAATTTCAAATTATACTTATTAGTACCTAATAGCAATTAATTGTAATTACATGTTATAATACTTATAATACTAGTAATTATTATTATAAGGGGAAAAATACCAAATGCTAGTAATTGTAATTGGAAAAATTTTAATTACAGTGGCTGGTGTGGCTGAGTTGACAATCCTCGTTTGTTTATTAAAACTGCAAGTCGTTTCGGGGCGCACAACCGATTGTAGCGGGAACAAGTAATTTGTAATGCTTCAATTACAATTGTAATTGATTAGATAAACATAATCTTTAAGCCTAAAATCTGGTGTCCATTTTACTCTTTAAAAAATTTTACGTTTATGGGTCAATTTATATTTTTAGGGTTTTCCATTAATACCAATTACTATTAATTCTATCAAATAAAGATGAGAACTCACATTTACTCTTATGATTAAGAAAAAACTCTCTAATGGCTTATATAATCACTTTCTTTTCAATGCAGACTACTTAACGTTTGCACTACTTTTTATTAACTTTTATATAAAATTTAATAAATGAAACTTTTTTTCAATTATTCTGCTTAATTTGATTTTCTAACATTTCTCTTTTTTTCACAATTCTTTCTTTCAGTTATTACATAATTTCATCCATTAACAACGGTGGTAATGTCAACAGCCAAACGGCTGGTTTTATCATTACGAGGTCGCAAAAATTCTGAATGTAATACAGCGACTTCGTCAACACGTTTAGTATCGGCCGGTGCATCACCCGGTCATGAACTGGATGAAATTGCTGTAGTTTCGGGGACTGGAGAATCAAGTCATCATTTTACTTATGGTGGCATCGGTGCGAATATAAATAATGGACCCCGCTATTCAACAGGTGAGTTTTTTTATAACATTGTTTTCTTTTTCTATTTTTTATTATTGTTTCCTCCAACAAGAACCCACTGTACATGATAAATTTCACAGAAAAAAATAAAGAACACCACTTGAACACTTTTAAGTTTTTGTAGACGGCAAAAGATAATGTTTAAGTAAAATTAACATTAAACAAAAAATGTTTAACAAAAAATCTCTACTCACCCCTCCATATTATACATACACAGATAGTAATAAATTTGTTTACCTTAATCCTGTAGTTGTTTATGTATTGTAATGGGTAGACAATGTACATTTTATTAAGTCCTGCTACTTTGTAATGATTTTAAAGTATTTTATACTTTAAAATGTAACCTGGAAATGGTGTAGTATTATAAAAAAAGGTTTGTTTACCAAACAAACATTATAAATTTTCTTAACCCCCACAAAACTAACATTCCCTGCACGTTAAACGTTATCCCAAAATTACTCGAGGAAATAGTGTAGTGTTTTTTTTTTTTGTTATCTTAAATCATAAATTAGTGGTCATTTGCTTTTCTTTGTCTCTCCCTTATCACTCCAAGTTCAATTTTTGTTTAAACTCCCTGCTGTATAGAACAACATGTTTTTATCTTCATGTATCTATACACCTGAATTTTCTTTGCATCCATAACTCATCGCATCTCATCATGTCATCTGTGTCTGTGTATTATCATTGTCAAATAGATATTTAGGTCCTTTGTGTGGTGTATTTTACTATTAAAATTGTGTTGTTTGACCGTTATTGGTGCATGTATTGGAATGAGAGTGCGTGTGATGGTCTTTTTATGTATGAAGAAGTTCTATACACCAATTTATCATTTTCGTTTGGTTTGATTTTAAACACTTAAAGCAGGTACATCTATATACATGTAGGTATGTCTTCCTAGCAAATACAGAGATTTTGGGGTTTTAAATGAGAATGATTTGAAATATATAACTACTTGCCAAAAGCATAGTTTTACAATAATTAGTTCTGATATATTTTCAATTTGAAAATATATCAAACTTTGTTATTTTTAGATCTATCATATTCCCGACTTTTTTTTTACCCAGCATTAAAATTTATGGGGATATATTGATTTTGCCATATAGTTTGTAACACATTGAAATATTATGATCTAGTTATATCTGTCTGTCCGTCCGTCCGTCTGTCTGTCTGTCTGTCTGTCTGTCTGTCTGTCTGTCTGTCTGCTGAAAGCACGATAGAGTTCGAACGCAAAGAGCTAGAGGGTTGAAAATTTCACAAATATGCTGTATAGGTAGGGTTGGTTTGGTATTGAGCAATATCGGTTCAGATTTGCCCCCCGAAAATCAGATGTAACTATTCTACTAAGTTTTTTGAGGATCAGTCCAAAAATGACTTTAAGGCCTATTACTGACTTAAAAATTAGTAGTATAGCGCTAAAATTCGATGTAAGTTTCTTACGAGCAAAGGTCTGTCTACTGAATTTTATGAGGATCGGTCCATAATTAAGTCTACATTCCATTTAAGGTCCCCCTCAAAAAATGACTTTGACGCTTACTACTGGCTTCAAAATACGAGTATAGCGCTGAAATTCGACAAAATTAAGTTCATTATGTCTACCGAATTTTATGAGAATTCAGTCTGTAATTAACCCTACCATGTTAGGCCCCTTCTGAAATTCACTTAAACGCACAATACTGGATTAAAATGCAAGTAAAGCTATGAAGTTCGATACACAGAAATAAGTTTCTTGCAATCCAAAATCTCATGATAATATCTATCTAATGTTTATATGATAGTATTCCAATGAGGTGCCAATCCCCCCATTGATAGTCCGCCCTTTATTATCCAAATGTTCAGATGAATTGCAAAGTTCTTCATTTAAAACTTGAAGACTCTTGCTCTTATAGTTTATTAGGTATACGATTTTTTCTATTAAATTCAAAGGGGGGAGGGGGGGGGTATGTTCAAGACCCGTTTTGATGAATGTCTGCCCATTTTGTTCCCAAAATAATTAAGTTGAATTTTAAAGTTCTTTGTGCTAAATTTATAAAAACAAATTCTAATAATTTTCCAAATAAACGAAATTTTTTATTAAATTCATATGGCAGGTGCCCCTCCCCCATAGATAGTCCACCAGTTAACTACCCAATTTATTAACACGGATGTTAAAGTTTTCCATACAAAACTTGAAAATTCTAACTCAAATAGTTTCCAAGATAAACGAATTTTTGTATTTTATTCATGAATGTGGTGCCACGCCCCCAACTCACAAAATATTAAGACTATCAGTTCACTTTTTGTCTCAAAAGATCATATTGACACTAAACTGGTTGCGAAAAAATTTGAGTAATGTAGCTATTATATTTTCTCAGATAAACTGATTTCATATTTTTTTAGTATGTAAGGTGCCACGTCTACTATAATCATTCCACCCATATTGTCTACAAATGTTTATATCAAAGTTGTCTGTACGAAATTTTAGGACTATAGCTGTATTAGTTTCAGAATTAAGAGACTTTTAAGACTAACTTTATAGGCGGGCAAGGCACCTCACCTTCTTAGAAATAGTTCCTTTCAGAAATACCGAAAAACACTTTTAAAATTTTAAGAAAATTGGTTTAGGCTAAAGCCATCTGTAAATTCGAAACAAATGAACAAACTTACATGGGGAGGGTATACTCGGTTTGTGATGATGTTTCCAACGAACAATAATATTGGTTATATACCTTACGTATAACAATCGTCTTAGAATCATTTACTGATTCGATTTATCTATGTCTGTCCATCCATGTCACAATTCTTAAGATAATTCAATGAAATTTGGCACATGATCTTATATTTTCTTAGGACGAAGCCTATTGGAAATGACTAACATTGGTCCATTATTTAATCTCGCCCCAATACAAGTGAACTCGCCGAATAGGGCTTTTAAGTTCATAATTATGTTCAATATACTTGTATCTCGATAAAGAGCAGCAAAACCAAGATTTATACTAACCTTTATGACCCTCATGAATTTTATAATTATAGGGCCTCATGATCCTTGCCTCTATAAAAAAGACCTCTTCCAAAAATTGTTTTTTCTTTTACAGAATGGAGAAATAACTATCTAAACTAAATTTTGAAAATTTTCAATAGAACCAATAGGTGAAAAGTTACACTCATTTGAATAAAACCCTGTGATAATAGTGATCCATTCGATAACATAATTTTAAACCCGAAATAAATTTAAATTAAACCCTAGAACTGCCCCTGGGGCATATGAGCCAAATATATGTTTTTGATGTAGAACAAAATGGTGTTAAACTTGGTTTAATGAATAAAATTATAAAACATCAAAATATGTTTTTATTTTCGTATTTTTTTACTAATTGAAGATTTTTCTCATTTCCTTGGCGCATTTACCCCATGGGCGGGGAAATATAGCCATTTTTGGTCAATGAGGAAAAGTTAAACATTATTTGTACATTAATATGACTTTAGAAATATCAAAAGGAATAAAACTAGGTTTCTGAACAAAGAATTACAAATATGTATTGTGATTTTAATTTGAGGCCGCCTCAAAACACAAAGTGACTTATGATCCCCCTTGTACTCTACCAAACCTTGAAGCATATTTCATCAGAGTCGATATTTTGAGTTGGCTTACTTGACATGAAATTGTTCTTATATAAATTTTTTTTAGAAAATTTTCTGGGAAATATACTTTTTACGGAATATTTTTAGACAAGTTTTGTTTTTATAGAGAATTCTTCAGATAAATTTTCTCTTTTTAAAAAAACAACTTTAAATAAATTTTATTTTTATAAAGAATTCTTTAAATAGAAAACTTTTCGCACAAATTTTATATTTGAAGAAAATTTCACATAATTTTTGTTTGGAGAAAATGTTAAGAAAAGTTTTTTTTTGTAGAAAATTTTCAAATAAATTTTCTTTTAACAAAAAATTTTTAGATAAATTTCCTTTTTACAAAAAATTTTTTGACAAATTTTCTTTTAATAGAAAATGGAAATGTTACTTTTTTTAAAAAAAATTTTTAAATTTTTTTAAAGAAAATTTTTGGATAAATTTTATTTTTATACAAAATTTTCGGATAAATTTTCTTTTAAATGAAAACTTCAAGCGAATTTTTTTATTATAGAAAAATTTCTTTTAATAAAAATAATATTTCATAATTTATAATATTCCCAAATAATTTGTTATTTTATTATTTTTTGATATAAAAAGAAATGATTCCCTTTCCTTGAAAAATTTTTTTAAATTGTTATTTTGTCTTCACACCCTAAACGTTTTAATTTGAAATTTTAATATCAAATATATTATTGGATTTAATGTTTGTGGCAGCTTAATTTTGTATTTATGTACGACTAATTACATTCGTTATAATCAGATCTAAATTATTACCACATAATTAATAAGGATTTTGTTTTTTTTTTTAAATGCATATATTGCAGATTATTTAGATAAAACAACTAAACAATCAATAGTAATTAAATATATTATAATATGTAGTAAATATTCATAAACATTGTCAACCATTTAAAGTGAAAATATTTTAATTAAAAATTTAAATGAAAATTTAATAAATATAAAATACTACGAATTTTAATTAATTCAAATTACAATAAACAGTTTAAAACTGTGGAAAAACTGTGACATAAACAATATTTCTATAAAAAAATATTTCATAACAAAATTAATTTTTTTAAATAAATTTTATTATCATAACTATTAGTTTGTTTTTGTTATTAATTATTTTAAATTAGTATAATAATTTTTAATTATTAGTATTTTATTCGCATTAACTTTTTTTATATAAAATTATACTGATGACGTATGATTAACATTTTATTGCACTGCAATATTAAAAATTGCTCATACGTCCTGTAGTTGTTAGGTTTTCATTTTGATATTTTTCCTTTCTCATGGAGAATAGTAGACAATTTTAGAAATAAGTAGCAAATGAACATATTGTTTCAAGTATGACTTTCTTAAAAAAGCTGCTTCCAATATTGTCATCCTTTGTTTCATTTCTTCTCTCTAAAACTACATATAAACATTTAAAACAACACCAAAAAATTTATATTCTTTTTCGGTTTATAGCAAACCAAACAAAACGAGAGAGAAAGGCAGAGAAACAAAAAAAAAAAAACTAAATCAAATCAAATTCAAAACCTAAATCAACTCAACCAAATCAAATACTCAAACCCACCACTAACCATATCTATCAAACAATCAATCAGACAATCTCTCAGACCACTACAACTTTACATAGCACACATTAGTTGCATGTTTAGAGAGATAAAAATGGAACAAAAAAAAAAAGAAGAGAAGAGAAACAAATCTGTATTAACAGGAAACCGGAAGATATGAGGAAATAAAAGTAAAATACTGTTAGTAGGAATTAAGTAAGTTTTATATGTAAAAAAGATTTAGTAATGTCGACTTTTAAAAGAAAAAATAAACATTAGTTGTATAAGATTTCAGTTAACATTGCTTCATGATCTTTAAGTAATAATCATAGTTACATTTTATCTAAAGTGTAAATAAGTAAAAACAATAATGTTTCGTGAATAGACTAGCTCATAGATTAGTCTATTGATTAACTAATGAACTCCTCACAGACTATTCAAGAAATTATTTCATAAACTAATCGAAAGTTTTCATGTACCTGTTTGTAGATAGGTCAATGCTCTCTAATTTCCTCAATATACTATTACATTGATAAGTTTATAAATCAGTCATTAGCCTTTTTTATAGTACAGACAATGACCCATAGATTAATTAGTCCATAGACTAACAAATCAAATAAATTGTCGGTGGCTAACTCTATATGGTAGACTATACTAGTCAATTAACAGAGCTGTTGACTAACTAATAGACTAGTCAATAGAGAAGTTTCTTCACTAGTCCATAGGCTGTTTCATACACAAGTCATTAGATTAGTCCATACAAAAGGTACCACGCTATTCAACAGACTAGTCGCTTGTCTAGTTTATAGACTAGTTACTACAGAAGCTCATATACTAGTCCAAGTATACTTGGCCATAGCCTGGTCTCTAGATTGGTCACTAGAAAAGTCAATAGACTAGTCCAAAGTACAAAGACTAGTCTTCACTATGACATACCCTTGTCATAAGAATAGCTCATACGAAAGCTACAAGAATATTCGATAGAATTATTTATGAACTTGCTTAGTTCATAAACTAGTCACTAGCCTAGTTCATAAACTAGGGCATGGACATGTCGTAGACTAGCCCATAGACTAGGTTTTAGTCACTTGCCTAGTTTATAGATTAGTTACTTACTAGGCCATATACTAGTCAGTATACTTGGCCACTGCATGATATGTAGACTGGTCCATAGACTTGTCGCTCGAATTTTCCATAATATTAAGATTAGTCATTAGATCAGTGAGTAGTCACATGGCTAGTCACTTGACTGGTCACTAGACTTGTCCATAGACTAATCTTCACTAGACTGGTACATACACTAGTCACTAGAATTGTTCATATAAAAGTTATCAGAGTAATCAATAGACTATGAACTTGTTTAGTTCATAGACTAGTCGCTAGCCTAGGCCATAGACTAGGACATAGGCCAGGTCTTAGACTGGTTACTACACTCGGCCAACATCTGGTAATTAGTCTATAGACAAACCACTCGACTATTCCATATACTAGACTGTATCACTGGATTGGTCTATAGACCAATTACTCGACTAGTCCATAATACAAAGATTAGTCAATAGACTAGCCCACATCATGGTAATTCGAATCGGATATAGCCTAGTCGTTCGTCTATTCCATCAAAATTAACTAGTTCAAAGACTAGTTCTTTATACAATGTCTAGTCACTAGATTGATCCAAAGTCTAGTCTCCAAGTTACTACAATATTCCTTGACAGTTACTAGGTAATTAAGACCAGCTGCTATTTATTAGACTAGTCGCTAGACTATTCTATAGACCAGTCACTAGGCTATTCCATAGTCCAGTCACTAAACTTTTCTATAGACAATTCACTTGGCTAGTCCAGGAACTTGTTAACAAGCTAGTCCAGAGACTTGTCAGTCGACTATTTAATAGGACAGTGACTATGCTATTCCATAGTCCAGTCACTAAACTTTTCTATAGACGATTCACTTGACTAGTCCAGGGACTTATCAACAAGCTAGTCCAGGGACTAGTCAGTCGACTATTCCATAGACCACTCACTAAACTATTCTATAGACTATAGCTGCTATTCATTAGACTAGTCACTAGACTATTCTAAAGGCCAGTCACTAGGCAATTCCATTGTCCAGTCACTAAATTTTTCTATACGAAGCGATTCACTTGGATAGTCCAGGGACTTGTCAACAAGCTAGTCCAGAGACTAGTCAGTCGACTTTTCCATAGGCCAGTCACGAGGCTATTTCATAGACCAGTCATTAAACTCTGCAGCACACGATTCACTTGGCTAGTCCACAGACTAGTCAGTCGATTATTCCATAGACTACACCGTAGTTTAATCCTTGGACAAAAGTGTAGACTTGTCCAAAGATAAAAACGTAGAAAAGTTCATAGAACACACAAGACAATACACTTATCGACAAATTAGTTCGCAAACTAGTCAAAAGACTAGTACATAGGCTAGTTAATGGTTATGTATGTTTTCATCAATCTAGCTTCTGAAACAGCCCATTAAGTATTAAATTGATTATATATTTGTAACAGAATATAAAAACAATTAAAATCACAAAAAAATTCTTAACATTTTATAATTAAAATAACAAATAAAATGATACAAATAATATTCAAGTGTTAAATTATCATCAAAACTTATACATACATACATAATATATAAATCATACGCCCCGTTAACAAAACCCCATTTATAATTCATTGGTTAACAACAATTTCATTGGCATTTTTTTTTCGTACACTCAATACACAAAAAACAGCAACAACAATAATCAGCCATAAAATATACATATTATTTTTATTATTTTTTATTATTGGTCTACAAGTAGTATTTTGTGATATTAAATTTTATTTATAATAAAAAAAAAAGAAACAAAGAAGAGAGAAAAAAAAACAAATAAATTTAAATGGCTGCTTTAACAAATAACAAATTTAGCAAATATAACCAGAAACCAGTTAAGGAATAAAGGGAAGAGAAGAGAAAGAAAGAAGAAAAAATAAAAGAAACTGTAAAGATGAGAAAAACAATACAGCAACAGCGGCAGTAATAAAAACTCAAGAACTCGGTCAATAAGACTTATTGCAGTCAATATAAAATCAAACAAAAACATATGGTCTTCATAATGCGGCAACAATTCAGACTATTGTGGCATAAAAACTACAACACCAACAACAACAACAACAGTGTCAATATGTATGGAAAAAAAAGAAATAAACAATAACAGATGTTGCCAATACTTTATAACAAAAACAACTTTAGAAAAAAAGCCGCAAAATTGATAAACCACACTTGAGTTAAATAGAAAGGGGAAAAAAGAAGTTTTGCTTTTTTACGCCTGACAACACCATTCACCCACAACCCAGCAAAACCAACAACCGCAGACAACCGTCAACACTATAAAACAATTTGACAAAGAAAAATAATTCTGTTAAGAAATAACAACAATAAAAAGGGCAAAAACATGAAAACTGGTCAATAATATATGTATGAATGTTTATACATATGTGATTAGAAAAATAGGTGCGTTTGTTATTATAGGTAAATGTATTGGAAATGTGGAAATATATTTCTTAGAACACAATACAATCATTTTGTATTTCCTGGTAAATTTCTAAGACAAACTACCCAGCAAAAACTTTCTCATGTAAGGGCTTAGGTTAGGTTAGGTTATCACAGGTTCGCCGTTTCGTCTTTACTTGAGTCCTTGTTGATCCCTTTGTTAATACCTGTAAGAGAAGAAAGACAGAGATAGGGAAAAAGTGGAAAAAGAGACGTTGGTAAAGAGAAAGTGAGAATAGCAGTAAGATTTTTAAGATAGAAAGAGAGAAGTCACCAGGCCAGTTGCCATGGATTAACAGTGTGAGTATTGAGTTCAGATAAATGAAATCCATGAGACGTACTAATTGAATATTCGACAAATCAGACTGATCACCAAAGTATGTCGATCCAAGCGTCCGAAGTCTGGCACCCGCCAGAGCAAGACACTGACATAGAAGATGAGTAATAGTTTCCTCTTCATCCTCGTTTTGACAACTTCTACAGTAATCGTTGAACGGAAGACCAATTAGAAAATTTATCCAAACATTTTCTGTAAACATTTTGTTCGAGTATTTTCTTTAAAAGGAAATTTATTAAAAAATTTTCCTTACAAATTTGAACAACTTTTCTGATAAAAAAATTACTAAAATAGTTTATCCGAACATTTTATGTAAAAATTTTGTTCGAGTATTTTCTTTAAAAGAAAATTTATTAAAAAATGTTCCTTACAATTTTGAACAAAATTAATATAAAAATACTAAGAGTCCTATATTCGGCTTTGCCGCATCATATATACCCTTCACCATAATGTGCAAAGAGAACTTCTCGAACGCATGTCTGACAGAATTGTTGAAGTTTTGAAATCCGAAGATAACTAAAACTGGTGTCTTTAGAAAATTGATTTCAACAAACACACATAAAGACAGACGGACATAATAAAAATCACAAACGAAATGACAAACTTATATACCCTTCTACCATTACCCCCGGGGGTATGTCAATATTTGATGAAATTCTCCGAGGTTACCTTGGATTTTAGCTCTTATTTTGGTTTTTGAATGACCGATTTTTTTGATTTTAAATAGAGCTCTTCCCGATCATATGCCTAATAGAATTATTAAAGATACTAATCTTGTAGATATCTATGCAGAAAGATAGACGGAAATGCTAAAACGGATCCACTATCCACAAGGATAGTTGCTTGGAATGATTTGATATGTGGTCGAAACAAAGCACCACATAATCTGTCCTGTTGCCTTATGGACTTTGTCCTGTCTGTGGATAACTTTCTGTGTACCAACCACCGGCCAAGGTTGTGCTTTAAGTTGGATTAAGATGAATGTGATGGATTCTGAGTTGTGTCTATGGAGAAGACAATATGATAGAAGGAGTGACGGATAAAGTGTCGAAGAAGTTACCTTAGATATCCGATAGCACCTTAGCCAATTTAAAGCCCTCCAATATTATCGCCTATATTTCAGCCTGAAGGATGCTACAGTCGAAAGTAGATTTTCGTTCCAAATTCCTCAATGAAGATGCCACAGCCAACTTCTTTCGACGTCTTGTATACATCTGTATATACTCGGAACCAATTATTTGGCGGAAGGAGAAATTCCTGAGACTCCGTAGAGATATGATATCGGAACTGTCTCACTAGAGACGGTACGGGAATAAAATAATCAACATTATATTGTTTATTTGGTATGAGATCACTGATCCTAGCATGGCCTATGGAGTAATGTTACCAATTGTCAGTTGCACACAATCTGGCCGCAGTTGTCATAGCCAATTGCCTGGTTGGAATGTCAGCTAAGAGCCAGTTGAGCATATTGAACAACGCCTTTGAAAGAGTAGTTCTGAGAGCGCCAGTTATAAGAAGCGCAGTAGTTTTCATGATTTTTTTCCAGTAGTTGTCTGAGTGAAGCCTTATCAAGCGCCTGCCACCAGACAACAACTGCTAAAATTTACTTAGATTACAGAATTTTTAGTCATTATTTAAACATGGTGATGTCAAGTTGCTGACAAGTAATTAGAAAAATAGTTCATGAAAATCGCTTCATTGATGCCAATGAATTAGAATTTATATCACACATTATTAATAAGATCTTATAACACTACCTCTATTTAATCCAGACGTAATGTAGTAGTCATTAAAAAGTATATTGTTAGGTTAGTGATTAGAATTAAAAGTCTAATGACTTATAGTTTTTGCTGGGTAGTTAACCAAACCCATTAAAAGTAAAACCCCCTTTTCAAGAGCTATACTAATGCCTGCACAAACACGCTAAACAAATGTGTATTTACACACATAAGTTGACATTTATTTTTTTTCTCCATTTAAAACTGATTGATTTATTATGGATCCTTAGTGTATTATGTACATATCTGATATGAGTTGGGTGTGTGTGCTTTGCGCTAATTCGATATGAAAAACCACATATATTGATAAAAAGAAACATTATTATATATTAAGGAGCAGCAGTTGTATTAGGTAGCATGATGTTGACCACAATCATAATGTTTTGTTTATTCAATAAAATTATAAGAATACATTTTTCTATGGTTTAAGAAAGTTTTTTTGTGTGCAACATATAGTATTTTAGAAGTTATGAGCTAATCATTATTTAATTTTAATTGAAGTTGGAAAAGTTTGAATAATTTTTGCAATTATAAAAAATTTTCAGAAATTTGAAGTCATTTTTGTAAAACCTTTTTTTATAGACTTTTTTATTTTAAAATTTTCATTTTATAGAATTTTTTTCTATGCAATTTGTATACCCTTCTGCATCGTGAGAAAGTTATGAATAAATGTCGAAGTGCTTCACTTGAACTCTTGTCATGTTGGCCTTATATCACGGTGGTCTTTTTCAACCACTGGTTGAGCCTCTCATCTCTTGTCATAGTAGTCCCGTTGATGAATGACAGGTGTGATAGGCAAGCTTAATATAAGCTCGATAATGGAAAAGGCAATCACTGATAAGAGCCGATAGAAGGGACCGACCCCACATCAGGTGAAAACCATCTCCTTACAAACATTTTCATCTATTAAAAGACTCACCAGTGCTTTTCTAGGCCTCTTAAAGTCGCTCGCCCAACCACACTACTGAGATGGCTTTTGTTGCTTGGGAAACAGCTGCTATGGGAGGATATAGCTGGTGGTTCGAAGTCTTATTTCCACAAGCCCATAAGAACTTACTGTGGCTAGATTTAGGTAACTCCTATGGCACTTTAGCCGTCATTCCTTCTGTCAATCCGACATCTTCACAGATACACCTTAGAATCCCTTTCATCCATCAGATACAAGTATCAACTCAAATCATACAAAGCCTTGCCCTGTGTTCAAAATCATTCCAATGAAAGGCCAATGATACATTTCATCATCACGTCTTAATATTCCTGACAGACTAGAGGTATTGGTAGCATTTCTTTTCACCGGTATTGCAATCATACCAAGATGATGTCCTACATCAAACTAACATGCCCTCGGGGGGTAGAGTGATTAGGGTATATATAATGTTTGTCATTGTTTTTGTAATTTCTATAATATAACTTTTCGACCCATTAAAGTATACAATTTAGAATCCCACTTATCCATGTGATACAAGTATCAACTCAAATCCAATTTTTTTATTAAAACACAACCTTGCCCTGTGGTTTGTACCGCTCCTTGAACATGGAGCATTAACAAAAACTTATCCACAAAAATGTATCACCGATTTTCAATCTTTTAACTAATCAACCCCTTCGCGTAAATTTGGTTTTTAACCGCAGCAAGAACAAAGTTCTGTAGGCAACTGGAGTACCAGATTATGTGTGGTGCTCTGGTTCGACCACATATTAAATCATTTCAAGAAAAGACCAAGGATACATTTGATCGTCACCTTTTTATAGTCCCAACAGACTAGAGGTATTGCAATCACATCAAGATGAGGTCTTTCATAAAGGTAGCATGCCCCCGGGGGTAGAGTGAGCTGGGCCATTCTGTTGTAATTTAACGCGGATGCGGAGTTTTAATAGATAGCAAAGCCGTCTGTCATTATGTATGTTTGTTGAAATCAATTTTCTATAGATCCCACTTCTCTTCGAATTTAAAATCCTCAACAATTCTGTCAGATATGCTTAGTTCCCCCCGGGGGCATGTTACCTTGGCGAGACCTCCGCCTTGGTGTTATTGCAATCCCGGGGTATATAGAGGTGGCCAATACCTCCAATATGATCGGGATTGAAAAATTGGTTACAGTCTACTGTTTGGCTTAGTCCTTGCATAGATTGCCAGAGGTCAGACCAGAGCACCGTATAATCTGGTACTACGGGTGGCCAGTTGCCCGCAGACTATGTCCTGGCTGGTCAATTGGTTGAGGTTCCTTCGGGATCCACGTAGTGGCTGTGGTTTAAACCCAAATTCGCGGGGACAGTAAGTGGCGGTTAAAAGACTGATGCATGATAATGGTCAATATTTCGGGATAAGTTCGGTGCTGTTGCCGAAAATCAACAGATACCCCACAGAGGAGTGACTGTGGGACTAAGCGTTGGAAATGGGTTGGAGTCAATTGTATATGATACGGAATGAATGTAGAGGTATGCGGGCCTCATCCACCCGTATATCTAAATGAATGTGTCGTATGTTTTTCTCTATGAATGTGTCGAATAAATGAGATGTGTGCTGGGTTGAATGATGATGGATGAATAGTATCATATACAAGTGATACCGATTAATTTTCTTTCCTTGTCCAGATATGTTCAGAGTTTACTTTGTTCATATCAGACTTGCCACAGCGTGTCACTGTGAGTAAGAACAATGTCTACGGCTTATTGATGGATCGTGCTTCGGTCCACCGGTTACGTCTCTAGGTGCTGTTGCCGAATCAACAGAGCCATAGTAGTGTGGTTGTCTTACAACGTGACTACTTTGGCAAGAGATTAGATAGCTCGAGTACTCCAGCAAAGTACTTGCGCATGGACCGGTCATAGCCAATGTGCAAAAATTGCCACCTGAGTCTTCATTGAAGATAAAGGGGCGATGGTAGACCGTTCTCAAGTCTACCCTGTGGATGAAAAAGTTAAAACTCACGACAGTCTGTCAGATATGCTTAGTATTTTTATAGAAATTTTGTTCAAAATTGTTTGAAAAGTTTTTGAATAAATTTTCTTTTATAGAAAATACTTGAACAAAATTTTTACAGAAAATTTTCGGATTAATTTTCTAATTATAGAAATTCTTCGAATAAATTTTCCTTTTATAGAAAATGTAAAGATTTACTTTAAGAAAATGTTCCCATAAATTTTCTTTTTTCTTTTTCACTGTTCTGTTTCAACACGTGCATACTTTCGCATATAAATATTTAAAATTCTTCGAATTGTTCGACATTCACAACTGAATTCTGAATATGACAAGTCTTTGTGACTAAACAAACATTTCTGTTTATTTGTTTTTTTTTTATTTCTTATGCTTTTCTACATGTTGCCTTTGACAAAATTGCAATTTGATTGTTCGATTTCGATCTATGAATAAGCAAGTATGGGGTGCGAATATATGTGGTTCTTAAATACATTGCTTTGTACAGACTCTTTACTATAGAGTAACGGGTGAAGAATAAAATTGCTATGTTATGGTATTTTTTATAAATTTTAAAATTCTCCTTCTATTTTAAAGCAAATTTTGGAAAAGTTTTCTTTTTGTAGAAAATTTTCGATTGTTTTATTTTTTTTATAAAATTTTTGTTTTTGATTTGTTTTTCCCTTTGTTTTCATTTAAAATGTTTATTTTTAATTGTTTCGTTTTATTTTCGTTTGTTAATCTGCCCCTTGTATCTTACCTTTTCATGTTAAATTCTTGTGGATAGCAATTTGTTGTCAGTTTTAGTTGCTTTTATGTTTTAATATTTTATGACTTCTATGGTTGTTGCTCTTTGTAACATACATTTTTTTAACATTATTATTCCATTTGTTATTGTTACCCTGACTCATTTGTATGGTTAGAAAAAGACAAGTAATGAATACAGTAAATTTTTGAGTGTAAAGTAAAAGCCACAACATGTTACAATTGGTCCAAGTGGAAAGCAGTTTAATGACAATGATGGATTTAAATGAAAATTAAAAAAAAAAATATGTAAAAATTTTGTTAGGAAATGAGTTTTAGTAATATTAATGAAATGTTTTTATGTTCTACTGATATAATCATAATGATTACTTTTCGAAGGACATACGTACATACGTATGTATATGATATTCTCCCTATACCAGTCAGTATGTTTAAATTTTGATTTTTTTTAAATAAAGCATTTAATTTGTTTTAAGCATTTATATGTTTTAATTTGTTTTATTGTGGGCCTAAAGGCCCGATTTGGGGGGTACGGTTGTATGGGGACTATGAGAAATAATTGACCGATTTCAAAGAGTATGTGTCAAATTTCATCAAATTAGCTTGAAAATTGCGACCTGTAGCGTGCGCACAAAGTTTACATATACACACAGACAGACAGACAGACAGACAGACAGACAGACAGACAGGCAGACGGACGGGCGGACGGACAGACGGACATAGTTAAATCGACTCAGAAAGTGATTCTGAATCGATTGGGATTGGGTCTAGGACCAATATTTTTGGGTGTTACAAACTTCAGCACAAACGCATAATACCCTCCCCTCTATAGTGGTGTAGGGTGTAAAAATAATTGCTGGGTTTTTGTATAAGAATTAGAATGTATCGTTCCAATAAGACATAAAACTTACTAATCGGTCAAAAATTTGAAATATTACTAAAAATTTCTTAGATCATTAAAGAAATATTCTAAACCTTCTTAGAATTCTTTTACAATTAGAAGCTAAGATTTTGAAAAATATATTACAAATACTTATTTGTATCTTTGAAATATTTGGAATTCTAAAATTAAGTACAAATGGTGCACAAATCAAGCCCTTTTGGGTATTAATTCAAGCTTTTATATATTAAAATCAATATTATTCTAATCTACCATTAGTATTAAATCAAAATCTAAATTCTCAAAAGAAATACACCGTTTGATCACTATGATCCTAAAAAGACTTAAATTTGGGGTTTCGTCCTTAATGGAATCGTAGTTGAATTAAGAACTTTGTAATTCGTTTAAGGAAAACCGTACTTCCAGACTTGAGTACAGATTACTCAATTCTTATTGATCCAGCTTCATATATGATCTCTTTTGCTTTGGATTATCAAACGTTTTCATCGTTTATAAGGATTCTTGTTTAAAATCTTGTTTGAAAGTCTCTCGGCTTCAGTTCGTTTGTTATAAATTTGTTATAAATTGTTACTTACGAACATTTTTGAAATTGCTGCTTAATTAACACTTGATGTTCATGATCGTGTGCTGCAAAACATAAATTGTGGTTAATTGTGAGATATTGGATCCAGAAACAAATACCTGTAGGTATGAATTATGACATGCATGGTTGCGAACTGAGAGACAAGATAGGTTGGAGATCTACACTGAAGACCACTAAACTAGTTTTTTCCTAATAACAACATTAGCCTCTAGTCAAAAGTTCGTTCTAAAATGGATGAAGGCAATTAGGGTGATATCGGTTGGAACTATGATCATGTTGGACTATAAGAGGGCCATTAGCCACTAAGAATGCAAATAAGGTGTTATAAGTTGATAATGTTGTAACTATAATCATGCTGAACATTACCAAATGCTTTTCCAGCTGCTATTTGAGAGTAATCGAAAATGAAGGAGCAAATATGCTTTCTACAAAGTGATGGGAGCTCGAAGAAGTCCATAGACAAGACCATATACTAGGCATTAGACAAGTCCATAGAGTAGTCAATATTCTAGTTCATAGCCTATAACGTGTTCAATAAACTATTCAAAATAAAACGTTATTTATATGTTGTTTCTAGATAACGGGTGAGTAGTTTGAGTTAAAATTTTACTTGTATTTTGTTTTTGTTACAATAACAAAATACAAGTAAAATTTGTACTCAAACTACTCGCTCGGTATCTAGAAACAGCACATTAATCATCATATAGTGTATGCGTTTGACTATGAGTCATAACCGAATACTCTTTCAGTAGCTACTTGAAGGAAATCGGAAATGAAAAAGCGAATATGTTTTCTATAAAGAGAAGGGAGCTCGAAGAAGTTCATGTACTAGTTCCCAAACTTGTATTTTAATGTACACAATAAACTAGTTATTGAGTAGCCAAAATAAAGAGATCCAAAACCGAATATTCTTCCAGTGGCTACTTGAGGATAATCGGAATTGAACGAGCGAATATGCTTTCTATAAAGGAATGGGAAAAGAGCTCGAAGAAGTTCATAAGCTAGTCCGCAGACTAGACCATCGACTAGTTCATAGAGTAGTTAATTTACTAGTCCTCATAGTAGGAAATAAAATATGTAATATGCTTACTTTAAAAGAAAGGGAGCTCGAAGTCATTAGACTAGTCCATAGAGTAGTCACAGACTCGTCTATAACGTGAACAATGGACTAAACCTCTTGAGGATAATCAAAAATAAAATATGGAATATGCTTCCTTTAAAAGGAAGGGATCGCAAAGAAGTCCATAGACTAATCCGCAGACTAGATCATCGAACAAGTCGTTAAACAAGTTCAACGATTAGTTCATTTACTAGTCCACAGACTAGTAGGTGTTGTGTTATGCAATGTATAAGAAAGCCATAACCATATCCTCTTTCAGAGGCTTTTGGAGGATAATCGGAAATAAATGGTTTCTATAAATGAAAGGGGGATCTGGTCTGGCCAATAGTAGTAATTTTACTAGGCCACAGACTAGTCCATAAAGTCGTCTTTAACTTGCTTCACTTCTCGAAAGAGTTGAATATTTAAATAACTGAAAACACATTTATTTACCTTTCGATAAAATCTCTTGAAAATAAATTTCTAAACTCTAATAGAATTTGGACTTTAAATTTACACACACGTTCTTTTAAACGCACAATTTTTTCACCAATTTGAAAAGCCTTTTATTATATCGGTATTTATTTTCGCTTTTACATAATACAAATTGATTGATTTTTTTTTTTGCTTTTTTCAAACATTTTATTGCCTCACCAAAAAAACTGTTCTTGTCACAGGCATTAGTTATGCCAAAAAAATGGCCAAACTTAAAATGTTGCAAAATATTTAAATTTATCAAATGTCCCATTTTTAGCATAAATATTGGCTAAACAATCTTATTTCCATTATTTTCAAATACATCGATTTAATAATGCCATTATATTTATAGCACATTTTTTGAAATTTATGTATAAATATTTTGCAATATGTATTGTTTTAACATTTCCTCTTTATTTAAGGTTTTTGCTATTTTTGTAGATTTTTTCTTTTGAAATATTATACCCCTGGGTGTATTTGGTAATAGTGATAGTTTTTGTAGGTGTGTGTGTGTTTTGTATTTTGATACATTTGCTATCAATTCTTTTTTCACTTAAATATTTTTATTTAAATAAACACAGTATTTTTTGAGGTTATATTTGAAATAGTTTTTTTTATCGTTAAAATTTATTATGAAATGTCCATCAAAGTTGTTTAAAAATAATAAAAAAAATAATAATAATAAATCCCCTGTGAAGGCATTAATAGATAAAAATTAATAGTGACACTTAGACATTGCAAGATAGAAGGCTAATGATAATTTCGTTATTGTTTATGTGACAGGAATTAAAAAAGACTTTTAAAGCAAAAATAATAATAAATAAATTTTAAAATAGTTTCTTGCAATTATTTAATTTTATCATTTTTTAATAGGCTTCGTCCTTGCGTCAAAAGAAGATTATATGCCAAATTTAATCAAATTATCTTGAAATTGCAAACTGCAGTATACAGACAGACAGACAAAAATGTATGCACAGACGGATAAAGCTAAATCGATTCAGAAAATGATTCCGATATGACTAAAGTGTGACCTAATACCACTACAGGGACATTAAGGTAGGTTTTGACTTGTCAACAAGTAGTAAATTTACTGGACCATAGACTGGACAGTAGGATATCCAAAAGAGGCGAAGGCAACAAGCTAGCAAGTAGACTATTTCAGAGATTAATCAACAAACTATTTCACAGACAAGTCCACAGACTAGTTCATTGGCTAGTCTATCGACCAGTTCATAGAGACGTTCATAGACTAGTTTATAGACCAGTTCATAGAAAAACAGACTTATGTTTTACTCAAAATGTTTTCACTCAAAATATCGGTTTTGGGTAGGAAATCATAGTGATCAAAGATTTTTCTTTTTTTTCTGTATTTCTTATAGTTTAAAAAAACAGACTTTTATGTTTTCACTCAAAATATCAGAGATTTCTCTTGTTTTTGCTGTATCTCTTATAGTTTTCGAGAAAAACGGACTTTAATGTTTTCACTCAAAATATCGGTTTTTGGTAGGAATTCATAGTGATCACAGATTTCGCTTGTTTTTGCTATATCTCTTATAGATTTCGAGAAAAACGGACTTTTATGTTTTCACTCAAAATATTGGTTTTTGGTAGAAAATCACAGTGATCACAGATTTTGCTTGTTTTTGCTGTATTTCTTATAGATTTCGAGAAAAACGGACTTTTATGTTTTCAGTCAAAATATTGGTTTTTGGTAGGAAATCATAATGATCAAAGATTTCGCTTATTTTTCCTGTATCTCTTATAGTTTTCGAGAAAAGCGGACTTTTATGTATTCATTCAAAATATCGATTTTTGGTAGGAAATCTTAGTGATCACAGATTTCAATTGGTTTCGCTGTATCTCTTATAGTTTTTGAAAAAAAAACGGACTTTTATGTTTCATAGAAAATCATAGTGTTCACAGATTTCGCTTGTTTTTGCTGTATCTCTTACAGTTTACGAGAAAAACGGACTTTTAGGTTTTCACTCAAAATATCGGTTTTTGATAGAAAATCATAGTGATCACTGATTTTTGCTGTATCTCTTATAGTTTTCGAGAAAAACGAACTTTTATGTTTTCACTCGAAATACTGGTTTTTGGTAGGAAATCGTAGTGATCACAGATTTCGCTTATTTTTGCTGTAACTCTTATAATTGTCGAGAAAAACTTTTATGTTTTCATTTAAAATATCGGTTTTTGGTAGGAAACCATAGTGATCACAGATTTGGCTTGGTTTTGCTGTATCTCTTACTATTTTCGAGAAAAATGGACTTTTATGTTTTCACTCAAAATATCAGTTTTTGGTAGGAAATGTAAGTCATCACAGATTTGGCTTGTTTTTGCTGTATTTCTTACCGTTTTCGAGAAAAACGGACTTTTGTTTTCACTCAAAATGTCGGGTTTTTGTAGGATCACACATTTGGTTGTTTTTGCTGTATCTCTTTTAGTTTTCGAGAAAAACGGACTTTTATGTCTTCACTCAAAATATCGGTTTTTGGTAGGAAATCAGAGTGATCACAGATTTCGATTGTTTTTGCTGTATCTCTTACAGTTTTCGAGAAAAAACATACTTTTATGTTTTCATTCAAAATATCGGTTTTTGGAAGGAAATCATAGTGATCACAGATTTCGCTTGTTTTTGCTGTATCTCTTATAGTTTTCGAGAAAAACGGACTTTTATGTTTTCACTCAAAATACTGGTTTTTGGTAGGAAATCTTAATGATCACAGATTTCGATTGTTTTTGCTGTATCTCTTATAGTTTTCCAGAAAAACGGACTTAAATGTTTTCATCAAAATACTGGTTTTTGGTAGAAAATCATAGTGATCACAGATTTCGTTTGTTTTTGCTGTATCTCTTATAGTTTTCGAGAAAAACTTACTTTTATGTTTTCGATCAAAACATTGGTTTTTGGTAGAAAATCATAGTGATCACAGATTTTGATTGTTTTTGCTGTATCTCTTATAGTTTTCGAGAAAAACGGACTTTTATGTTTTCACTCAAAAAATCGGTTTTTGGTAGGAAATCATAGTGATCACAGATTTCGCTTGTTTTTGCTGTATCTCTTATAGATTTCGAGTGAAACTGACTTTTATGTTTTCACTCAAAATATTGGTTTTTGGTAGGAAATCACAGTGATCACAGATTTCGATTGTTTTTGCTGTTTCTCTTATAGTTTACGAGAAAAACGGCCTTTTATGTTTTCACTCAAAATATCGGTTTTTGGTAGGAAATCATAGTAATCACAGATTTCGCTTGTTTTTGCTGTTTCTCTTATAGTTTTCGAGAAAACCCAACTTTTATGTTTTCACTCAAAATATTGGTTTTTGGTAGGAAACCACAGTGATCACAGATTTCGCTTATTTTTGCTGTATCTCTTATAGTTTTCGAGAATAACGGACTTTTATGTTTTCACTCAAAATATCGGTTTTTGGTAGGAAATCAGTGATCACAGGTTTTAGGTTTTTTTTGCTGTATCTCTTATAGTATTCTAGAAAAACGGTATTTTATGTTTTCACTCAAAATATTGATTTTTAGTACGAATTCATAGTGATCACAGATTTCGCTTGTTTTTGCTGTATCTCTTATAGTTTTCGAGAAAAACGGACTTTTATGTTTTCACTCAAAAAATCGGTTTTTGGTAGGAAATCATAGTGATCACAGATTTCGCTTGTTTTTGCTGTATCTCTTATAGTTTTCGAGTGAAACTGACTTTTATGTTTTCACTCAAAATATTGGTTTTTGGTAGGAAATCACAGTGATCACAGATTTCGATTGTTTTTGCTGTTTCTCTTATAGTTTACGAGAAAAACGGCCTTTTATGTTTTCACTCAAAATATCGGTTTTTGGTAGGAAATCATAGTAATCACAGATTTCGCTTGTTTTTGCTGTTTCTCTTATAGTTTTCGAGAAAACCCAACTTTTATGTTTTCACTCAAATTATTGGTTTTTGGTAGGAAATCACAGTGATCACAGATTTCGCTTATTTTTGCTGTATCTCTTATAGTTTTCGAGAAAAACGGACTTTTATGTTTTCACTCAAAATATCGGTTTTTGGTAGGAAATCATAGTGATCACAGATTTCGCTTGTTTTTGCTGTATCTCTTATAGTTTTCGAGTAAAACGGACTTTTCTGTTTTCACTCAAAATATCGGTTTTTGGTAGAAAATCATAGTGTTCACAGATTTCGCTTGTTTTTGCTGTATCTCTTACAGTTTACGAGAAAAACGGACTTTTAGATTTTCACTCAAAATATCGGTTTTTGATAGAAAATCATAGTGATCACTGATTTTTGCTGTATCTCTTATAGTTTTCGAGAAAAACGAACTTTTGTTCGTTTCGAAATACTGGTTTTTGGTAGGAAATCATAGTGATCACAGATTTCGCTTGTTTTTGCTGTATTTCTTATAGATTTCGAGAAAAACCGACTTTTCTGTTTTCACTCAAAATATTGGTTTTTGTAAGGAAATTAGAGTGATCACAGATTTCGCTTTTGCTGTATCCTTTAAAGTTTTCGAGAAAAACGGAGTTTTATATTTTTACTCAAAATTTTTAATATTTGTTGTATTCTCTTATAATTCTCTACAAACTAAAATAAATTATTTATTTGTGTTTTCCAATATTTATATAAAAGATGATTTATTATTTTCTTAATAAAAAAAAACAAAATTTCAACTTTAAAATTTTATTTATCTTATAAGTTTTAAACATAATACACATGTGTTAATATTTACATAAGGGTATTAGGGTGGTTATGATATTTTTAAAATTTTAAAATAACATTTGTAAAACGAAATATTCTTTATTATAGATGATTAGAAAAAATCAATACTTTTTCACTGACCTGACTAATATTTAACAACATACATACATTGGTATGTTTGGGTATTTTTGTAACAATTTGGCCCCTAGAGTCTATTACTTATTAGTATGATACATATGTAACACTGATTCTACTTTTTGTTTTTACGATTTTTTTTGGATGTATATCTCTTTTTCCTAAAAACTATAATTCTTTACATGTCATATCAAAGAGTAAGCGGATTATAACGTTTATATTAAACTACCTTTTATGTCTGTTGCTACAGCTTAGTAGAACCACATACTGACATAAATATATATATGTAAATGCGTGTTTTTTTTTAAGTCCTTCTGCTGGTCTCTTTGTGTATAATGCAGACATGTGTTGTGAGTTTGAGGTTTTTTTGCCTATTTTTTTTGCCGCTTCTTGTAAGCAGTGCTTAAAATGTGGTTTATTATTTGGCTTTAACATTTGTATCCTGCATGTTATCTACACCATTGTAGGGGCATGGGTATTGTGCGTTTGTGCTGAAGTTTGAAATATTAAAAAATATTGATGCTACATCTTAAACACTCAGAATTACTTTCTAAATCGATTATGTCCGCCTTTCTGTTTGTTTGTCTGTCTGTCTGTCTGTCCGTCTATCTGTTTGTCTGTCTGTCCGTCTGTCTAAACGCACAATACCCATGCCCCTACAAGGGCATGAGTATTGTGCGTTTGTGCTGAAGTTTGAAATATTAAAAAATATTGATGCTACATCTTAAACACTCAGAATTACTTTCTAAATCGATTATGTCCGCCTGTCTGTCTATCTGTTTGTCTGTCTGTCTGTCTCTCTGTCTGTCCGTCAGTCCGTCTGTCTGTCTGTCTGTCTGTCTGTCTATCAGTGTGTCTGTCTGCTTCTCTGCATATCCTTCTCTCCTATCCTATCCTGGCTCTCTGTATAACCGCCCTTTAAGAAAATCTCCTTTTTTTTGTGAAACAAAATTGTTAAACTATTTCGAAAATAAGACAAAAATCTATTCACTGATCTAGTGTATCATAGGATCGCCCATGTCCGACTATACATGCTTAATTGTTTTATTAACGAACACTAGTCTTTTTGCCATAATCTGTTTAAGGCAAGTAAACATAATTTGTTGAGTTTGTTCATCTCTCTTTGTACATCTATTGTTCTATTTATCAAAATTCGTTGTTATAGTTTATTTTAAGATTTGTGTTATAAAGTGGCTTAAATAATTAGTGTAAAATATTAATTATTATTTTAGTTAGTAGAATATTTAAGTAGCTATAGCTTTTGGTAAAACATTATTGTACAACAAAAGAAAATTTATCGTATATTTTTTTGCAAAAAAAATGTTCTATATATAAAAAGTGTTCCTTTAAAAAACATTTAGTTATTCTTGAGTACGACTCTTATTTAGATCAATAGTTTTCAAATTGTAATGTTAACCAGGAAAAACTTACATTGAAAAGTAATGAGTTAAAATGCTAATAAAACCTCATTTTAACATATTATTTTAACACGGTGACGTCATTGGAGGCAAGTACTTCTACGCTCGCTTACAAATAGGGAGTTAAGAAAGTATATTTAGATTACAAAGAAGTTGTTGAGTAAGTTGTTTTGTTAAGTAGTAAGTTGTCCTTTTTTATTTAAAATTATTCAAAAGTTTTCCCATCGTTGGACTGTGTTATTATTTAAGTGGGCAGAACATCTAACGATTCAAGAAGAAGCTATTGCTTAGCAGATTAGTCAAGTCAATCGATTAATCTAAGGAGTGAGATCGAAAAATTCTTAACATACATATATGTTTATAAAAAAGAAACCACTAAACTTACAGTTTTTTTTTTATTTGATTCAAATTATTATTACAATTTACAAAAAAAAAAAATATTTTTATAGTTTTAATCACTAGTGATGAAATTTTGAACCCTTTTCGGAAACCCTTCCATTAACGTTTTTATAGTGCTTTCTGTCACTTTGCTCGAACATGTAGTCCATCTCCGTTTAAAATCTACCACACTTTTGGACACCTTTTTTGTACTCTTCAATTCTCTTTTAACAAGAGCCCAATATCTCTCCACTGGCCTTAGCTCCGGGCAGTTTGGAGGATTTGCCTCTCTTGGTACAAATACCACATTATTGTTTTTGTACCACTCAAGGGCTTGTTTACCATAGTGACAGGATGCCAAGTCAGGCCAAAAATAAGTGGACACATTATGAAGTCTTATGAATGGAAGCAGCCTTTTTTGTTAACATTCCTTGATGTAAATTTCGGTATTTATAGAGCCCGTTGTAACAAATGAATGGCTTCTTTTGCCGCAACTGCATATTGCTTGCCATACCAAGAACTTTCTGGGAAATTTTGTCTGCTTTTGGGTCCTAAACTTTTCTTCAACATTCCCTCGAGCATCAGCAACATAAAACTTTTGACCTGGAAGTTGCGAAAAATCTGCCAGAACATACGTTTCGTCATCCATTATGCAGCAAGAATATTTTTTTATAAAACTTGACTTCAATTTCCGTGCTCTGTTTTTGGCCTCTAAATTTTTAGCAGCGTTCCTGTCAGGAACTTTTTGAGCCTTGTATGTTTTTAAACCTGCATTAGCTTTAACTTTTCGTACCAAATAGTCCGAGCACTAAGCTAACCGAGCTGCTTTCCTACCGGATGTGTTGGGAGCTCTTTTGAAAATGAGTTCTATTTTTTTGGCTTTAGAAACATCATGTGGACCATTCCTTCTACCAGAACCAGGTTTTCTATCAACTGACAAGTTCTCCCGGTACTGTTTAATAACATTGGAAACAGTTTGACGGCAGACCTTTGTATGCTTGGCCAACTTTTTGTAAGACCAAGTTGGGTTTAGTTGAAAATATTTAATAATTTCAGTACGCACTTTTTTCTGGTCACTCATTTTAATCAGATTAACAAAAAAATTAATATAATTGACATTACACATAATAACTGACATGTTTTTCAAAGGTAACTTGATCAAAAAAAAAAAAAAATCAAATAATACTTTGGTTGAAAAATGTAATGAAAAACGTGTGTTAAGAATTTTTCGATCTCACTCCTTATACGAAGACTAATCCATAGAGTTAACACAAACTAGTCAATAAACTTGTTAACATAATAATAAACTTGCCCATATACTAGTTAATAAACTACTTCAAAGACTAGTTAACAGATCAGTTTATAGACAAAGCAGTAGACTAATCAATAGACTAAGTAGTTTATAAAATACTTCACAGACTTATCAACAAAATTGTCTATAAATTAAAAAGTCAATCAAGTAGTCATCAATAGACTAGTCAACGTACTAGTGAACTGAGTCAACAGACTTTTCTATGAAGCAATCAACAGATAAGTCCATAAATCAGTGAAAACACTAGATATATTCTGGATTATAAGACGGTCAACTGAATCAGTAAAATTACAGTTTCTAAAAAAGAAAAAAACTTGAAATGACACAATTTACAATTTACAAAAAAAAACCTTAACTATATTATACTATACAAAGTGAAAAACTTATACATATAATGTTATAAACCAAATGAGAATTATTTTAACTCATTTTATTGTCGCATAAAACAACACACACGCACAAATAGCATGTGTAAGTTGCGTGGCTAATGTTGTTTTGTTGTAGCAACAGACATCCCTGCAGAAAATTTCAATAGTAAAACTGTACTGACTTACTATTGATGCATTCATCAGTACTCGTGACTTATTATACGACATACAATTGTTCAATTCACAATCAAGTTGTATATTGTATCTACTAAAGTGTAGTAACAGTGATTGTGAACAGATCTTTGCAGCAAGTCATAAGTTTATGTTCTCAATGAAAAAAAAAAAAAACAATCAAAACAAATACACATAACAATTTCAAAAGATAAAAAAATCAAAAAAATATTAAATTAATTAAACATGCGAAATAGACCAAATTAATTTCTTTGAATTTTCAATCCTTTTATTTTCTTTATTCCACATTTTAAATTGTTAAATAAACTGTTTTTAATAAAATTTTAGTTTTTTTTTGTTTTTGTAAACAGCTGTTTGTTTTTGATTTCAGTGTTACCACTTTATCGTTTTTTATGCTAAAATCGTTTGATTTTTTGTTTATACTTATGTTGAAATAAACAATTGGCAACACTAAAATTTCTTACAACATTCGAAAAACATATAAAAAAATTGTCGTATGAGTTGTATAGAGCTTTTGCATAGAAAATACCAACAACATTGTTATTACTATTGTAGCAGCTGCTGACATACAACGCTACAACATCGATTGTGAATTGACCAAATGTTTTTTACTATCTACTACTGACCTTAGTACCATTGATTCGGTACTTCTTTTGGGACCATATGTAGACATTGGAATTAGTAAATCAATAGTACAATTTAGCAGTTCTTGTCGATACTTTTAGTAATTTTCTGAAGCTAAAAGTCGACTGGGATTAGCGTTCGAACTTCTTTAAAAACCGTCGTCGTTGAATACAATTTCTTTTTTTAAAAAATTTAAGATATTAAAAACGATAATGCCGCTAATACATTATTAATCAACTGCCGCCACTCATTTGTTCTAAACAATTTATTCTCATTGAAAATTTAAAAATTGTTGACACAACGTCACCATAAAGTCACCAATATAGTCGACAAAACTGGTGACTTGGAGACACTTGTCGACAGGTTTCCTTCATGGATAGAACAACAATACATATAACAACATAACATACAATGGTTATATAACATATAGCAACATAACATATAATGATTATTTGTAAGTTTAAATATTTGTTAATAACATAATATGTTTTTAGCGTTAATGAATCCAAAATTGACCTTAATTTAAGTTCGATTAATAACTGTTTTTTAAATATTGCAGCAAAAAAGGTTTATTAGATACAATTAGTTAAATTACATACTAAATATGGTGATAAGTCCTTAACTAAATGAGAATAATATGTATTTTTTTAATTAAGTTCGAAATGAGATTGAAATAAGTAAAAACTGTAATTAATAAAGTGTAAATTGCTTAAAAATTAATTTTCATTCCAATACATTTATTTAAAGTACATTTTGATCTAAAATTAAGAAAAATTCTATTAATTAAATTAAAGGAAATTTAAAGTTCTCTTTTTTTATTGCAAAAACAAATACATAGTGGCATTTATGTAAATTTTTGTAATACATATGTATAGTGTGGGAAGTGTAAATTATAATAATGATATGAAAAGAGATAATGAAGTAAAAATTATTTTTTTTTAAGAATATTAAATATTCTTTATGTATGTGTCGCTAATTAAGTTCTCTTTACAAATTAATACATTAACGTATAATATTCCAATATGTTGTAAAAGTAAAGGAAGTAGAAAAAATAGTGATACAAGTAAAATAACACTAGAAACATATGTTGCAATTATACCCAGCAAAAAGAAAGAAAAAAAAAACTTCCAAAAAAGCGAAGTTTTAAAAAAGACCTGAATATGTATTGATTCTAACACAGACTTGTCAGCAGGCATAACCTTTTTACTTGATTCCAAATTCACTACTTTTAAAGTCATTCTGAAGAAGTAATTTTTAAGCTCTTATTTGGAAGTTATTCGAAGGAATTCAAAAAAATGTAAGAACAATAATAATATATTTAGCAACGAACAAAATAGAAATATTTTCACTTCTTCGGAAATTATTTATCACCACTTCCATAGAACGTAAACAAATTCCCTAATTGCTACTTTTGAAGTTGTGATAAATGTTATTCCTCTAGAACTACTTCGCCTTATGTTTGCTGGGTATATGTAAACACATTTGTACATATATAAAGACAACAGTGATGATCATATAAATCGTAAAAGATAACATAATGTATATATCGACGGAAATTCTAGACATCTGTAATATAATTACAATAGGATCAATCGTTTAAAAATCTATTTTTTTTTCTTGCTATACAAGACCGAAATTAATTCTGAATCTCAAACTTTAAACTTTTGGTTTTACAATCATCAAAACTTGAACATATACTCTTCCATGTTATAGTGCTCTAGTAAAATTTTTCTGCATTTACATGCATAATTGTGCGGAATTTATCAATTTAAACCCACATACATGTTCAATATACATAAAGAATGTACATGTATATGTGGGTGTTTTCTTTTTTTTATTTACGTTAATTATTTAAGATTCTATAGCAAATTATTATCGGTAAAATGTTAAAGTAGACAATGACATCATTAACCTTTGAGTACAAGGTGAAAAAGACTTGAGAGTTGATAGCACACAAAGATGGGTAATATTCAGTAAAAAAATGAAAAATTAATATTCAATATTTCCATAAAGAATATTTATTATTCTTTTTTTAATGTCTTTAGCCTTTAAAGAAGAGTTAAATTTTCGCTCAAAGATATATATGAAGAAATTTAATTATAAAAAAAACTTTGATTACAAACTAACGAACATTTTGGTATTTAAACTCACTGTTTGTTCCCTACACCATTTTAGTGGGTTTGTGAACCCCGAGGGCATGTTACCTAGTTATTACAAAAACGAAGAAATGATGTGCTGCCAGTACCTCTAATCTGCTGGGACTATTAACTCTTTCACGTTGTCCCAAGTTTTTTTTTATTTTGTCTCGATTTTTAGCGTAATTTTGAGAACACAGATACAGTAAATGGTTATTTCTAAAGAAAAATAAGTTATTCTTTAGAATTTGATGTCACTACATCCTTAAAAGGATAATATCCTGCGATATCCTTCGAAAAAATCCTTTTTCCATTTTTCATCAAAAATGATCAATATACGTCAAAATAAAAAAATCCAGCGGTATAGTTTTTCGCGTGAAAGTGTTAACTGATGATGTCATTTCACTCCTCCTTGGAATGATATGACATGGGCTCGAACCAAAGAACCACATAATTTGCCGCTACAGTTGCCTACAGGGCTATGTCCTTGATGGTCAGTTGATTGAGGATATTTCGGGATACATGTAGTGGCTGTGTATTAAGCCCATATTGGTGAGGTTAAAATGCAAGGTAAAGTCTATATTTCGGAATAAGTTTGTCGCTGTTACCAATGACAACAGATACCCCACAGAGGCGTAGCACTAAGCGTTAGAAATGAGTTGGTGTTAAATGCATATGATAGAGGATGAATGAGGGAGTATACGGGTCTTGTTAGCCCGTGTACCTAGAATGAGCCCAGCAGGCCTATGTCCTTGATGGTCAGTTGATTGAAGATTTTTCGGGATACATGTAGTGGCTGTGTATTAAGCCCATATTGGTGAGGTTAAAAAACTGATACATGGTAAAGTCTGTATTTAGGGATAAGTTTGTCGCTGTTACCAATGACAACAGAAACCGCACAGAGGATTAGCACTAAGCGTTAGAAATGAGTTGGAATGAATATGATAGAGGATGAATGAGGGAGTGTACGGGTCTTGTTAGCCCGTATACCTAAAATGAGTATGTCGGATGTTATTCTCTATGAGTGTGACAGATGAATGATAATTGTGCTGGGTTGAAAGCTGTCGGATGAAAGTTATCATATACAAGTGATACTATTGAATTTTACATCCTTGTCCAGGTATGTTCTGAGAAACCTCTTTTCATACCAGATTTATTGCAGTGTGTTTTCTTCGCCTTATTTGATGGATTGATCCTTCGGTCTACCGTTAACGTCTTTGGTGCTGTTGCAACGTATCAGCAATGGTCACAGATTAGATAGCTTAAGTATTCGACCAAAGTGCACGGTTACTGGACTGGAAATTTCATATACATATAAATTGCTACCGGCGTGTAAGGAGCACAATAATATTGATCCTACACCACTCACCTTAAAGTATACCAAACGGCTTAGAATAATTGATTGAATCGATTTATCTTTATACGTCCGTCCAGGTAAACTTTAAACTACTGGTCGTAATTTTAAAGCTAATCCAAGAAAATACGATTTTCTGTTACCCTTGGACAAAGACCTTATTCTTTCTTTGATAACTCTGCTGAATTCTATAATGATCAGGAATTGCTTGAACATCAACAGTTATTAAAATAATGAAATCTAATGTAAATAAAGCATAAGATATCATTCTTTTACATCCGCCATTACAATAAATAGTATTCATTATAAAACTCAAATTTCCAAACAATTCACCTATTTAAAACTCATTTCGCTACAATTAACAACAAACTCAATTATCATTTCTCAAATGCGTAATTTATATTTACCCAAATTATCGCCATTCAAATACATATACTAAACGTTATTGAATTAACGTTAAAGAGTTTAATGTTCACAAAATTGTATTATAGCTGCGGGTCAATGTTACTAATCAATGACCATGTCAATCTTTTTGTATGTCCTTAAGCAGTTCTCTAGTTCGAAAACCTGTACAAACAAAAGTTCGTCATTTACCCGTTTACCATAACAACAAGAAAATACTATTATTTGTCGAAATTACGGCGTTTGTAATGTGATTTTTTTCACTTTGAACTTACACATACACTACATAGTTCTATATATGTATCTATGAATAAGGCCTTAATTAGCATTTTTTAATTTGTATGCCATTCATTAGGTGATAAAAATTGGACAAAAAGGAAAAAAAGTTCCTTCTAATACATTCTGTTTCACTATTATAAAAAATTCATCTGAAGAACGAAAAAGTACGCAAGTGCACTCATCTGCTCCCCTTAAGTGTAGATACAGTTGTATTTATGCCCTTCTTTTACCCCCAAAATATAATAAATTCTCCTTAGTGAATATATATAACCATGATTCTAGGTTAAACCTGTTAAGCTGTGCGACTATTTTGTATATGTGTATAAATTTAAAAGGTACCAAAAAGTTCCCTTTTATATCTTATGTTCACTTATTCTGGGTTATGTTTGTTTAATTTCATGTTTCTAGGTTAATTTTTATGCAAAAAGTACCATTTGAAGAACGAAAATGTACCATAAAGATTCCCTTGTAGGTTCTCATTTACTCCAAATTCTACATGAATAATTTTATATTCCTAGATTCAATATTGTAGAAAGATCAAAAAGTACCTTTCAAATAAAGAAAAAGTACCAAAAAGTCAATTTTTTATGTTCTTGCAGTATTTATAAAAATTGAAAAATCCCTTTTATCCGTTTAAAGAATGAAAAAGAGATCCAAAAAAGATTCCTTTTAGAGGCTCCCATTTACTAAGTATCCTTGGGTGAAATTAAAAGTAAAAAAATGTCCCCTTTAGTTAGTTAGGTAGATAAACAGATAGATAGATAGATAGATAGATAGATAGATAGATAGATAGATAGATAGATAGATAGATAGATAGATAGATAGATAGATAGATAGATAGATACATAGATAGTTAGTTAGTTAGTTAGTTAGTTAGTTAGTTAGTTAGTTAGTTAGTTAGTTAGTTAGTTACTTAGTTAGTTAGTTAATTAGTTAGTTAGTTAAGCACATAGGTAGGAGGGTAGGTAGGAATGTAGGGTGCTAGGTAGGTAACTATGTAGGTAGTTAATAATATTGTCTCTTACGGCCTTTTACATGTGAAGTTGTGCGAATGTTTACATAATGCGAAACCATTATCATGTTTGCATGCCGCCGTAATTTGAACATTTTTGCAGTACGATTAACAGAAATTTATAGACTGGGGAGTATTTAACAATTGTGCTATAATTAATTTTCAATTGACATTTTAATTATACAGCAATAATAAGACTTGTTACCTTATGACAATATAATATTAAGATGGTTTAGTTGTAAACTGTTAAATCGCTTAGAAATGGTTTTAATTTTAAACTGCAACTTTAAACGTAATTGATAGCTTAGGGCTTGCTTGCCATGTTCAAATAAGGTATCTATTTGAGGATTTCCAGCGTATACTGCATTATTTGATCTTTAGCTTTTCTGGTCACTATTAAGTTTGTAACTTAATTCGCATTAATATAAATATTTAATATTTATGTACATACATGTACATAAGAATAGATTCAATTAATTGCTATAATATACATGTCTGGTATATATTTTTTTCAGCTGTTAATCCTATTAATGTGCATAAGTGTATATGTATTTGTGGCATCTGCTTAAACAACTTATAAAATATAAATATTTGTTCAAGTTTGTGTGTGTTTATGTATGTTTATACTGAAAATATTTAAGTAATTAACTAAAAAACATTAAATGCATTGAAGATAAAATTGAACAACAGTTGTATACTATTAGAAATTATTTTACAAGAAAACAATAGCATCCCAAAAACATGAAGAACAATATGTTCTCCTTCACTTTGGATATTAAAGTTTCAATTATTTTTTATCACTCTTTCACAAACAGCATGATGCCACAACTAAAATGTAAAATGTTCAAAGTAAAATCAAGCAATTGTGGCGGGAGTGGTATATTCATTACAGTTTAATGCAATTATACTTCGACATTTTACAATTAAATAAAAATGCAATATTATAATACTTTTTGACAATTTAAATCATTTCTTTATTTTTAATACTTTTATCATTCTATCATTCACCATTTTCTTTTTCATACTTTTCCAATATCTATCTATTGTCTGTATTTTAAACAGAAACTTTTGTTTTATTGCAAATTTATTTGTCTTAGTTAGCTCTTGCCATTCGGACAGACAGAGAGCTGGACGCAAATTGACCGACCACAGTCATTCGCAAGAGCATACATTCATATATGCATTGATGTCAAGCATGTTCAGTTCAATTCAATTTCAGTCATGCATTACAGACCCTTCAGTTTAAATGGTTCATTGAATTGTACAGATTTCTCAATCCTCTTAATTTTTTTGTTGTTAATTAAGATTTTATATTGAATAAATACTGTTATTCGGTCCAACATAGCCAGGGAATTCCAGTCATTCGTAATTTAGAGTGCAGTAAATTGTCACTTAAGTATCCCTAAGTAATCTATTAAGTAGTTAGTTCAAAATTTTAATTCTTTAAAATTCAACTTAATAAAATTATTATTCTTTATCTTATTAGTAATTCTGTGCCTTTTGTAAAACTGTATTATAGCTGGTAATTCCACTGGTTCGAGACAGGTATTCAGAGCAGCTGGGATACAAAAAAATCCCTTACTCAGTTCTAAGGACATCATCATGTTCCTTACACGCCAGAGACCACAAATAAGCTTATTTTCTCAATTTTTCCTCTTTATTTTTACATTTTGGATTAAATTAAAAACTCTGTTTTATGCATTTATCTCAATACGTTTGAATGGTTTGAGTAAGTTGGCATTTGCAATTATATTTTCCACATATTTCCTTTATATAAAAATATATCGGAAATTATGTAAAATACAGTTAGGGATATAATCGAAGATATTTCCTTTAGAAGGAAAGGTGACCTGTCTTCGGTGGATACTTTCAGATGATAGATATACTAATGAAGTGAAATACTCATTTCAAAATGAATTCCTAAGATCTTAATAAATTTTCTCTGAGATAGATAGATAGATAGATAGATAGATAGATAGATAGATAGATAGATAGATAGATAGATCGATAGATAGATCGATAGAAAGATAGATAGACAGATAGATAGATAGATAGATAGATAGATAGATAGATAGATAGATAGATAGATAGATAGATAGTAGATAGATAGATAGATAGATAGATGGATAAACAGATAGTCTTGAGCTTTTGTTATTAAAAAGTCTTTCAAGTAGATTCTTGACTTTTTAATCCGATGTCGTAATTTTCAGTTCCAACTACATCGATGTTCCTTTTATTGTGTGTTTAAAATTTGCTGTAACTCACTCATAATATACACGAGAGATTATTATGACAGCAACATAATTATCATTGTAATGACAAGCAAAAGAGTACATGAAGGTGATAATATTGTTAACAATCATAATTTTCATATCACTTCCATCAACATCCTTCATTATATACAAACGAAACTACTTAGTATCGCAATATACATACTTGTACATTATGCACAATAACATGACAATAAGAATGGATATCAAGCAAAACAAAAAATTTTAAAATAATTAAAAAAGTTGACATTTTATGCAGCTTACTGAGGATTTAGAAAATCTGTCGTATTTGTTTCTTAAAATCAGTTTTTTGCAGCCCATATTGCATCTAGAACATTTCTATATAAAATGAGCAAAATCTAAGAGAATCACAATCGCTGATAGGGAACTTGAAACGGTTTATACCCTACACCTCTATATTGTTGTTTGTACCGACATTTATAAAACCAACAGATATTGATCCTATATTCACTTTAATATATATCCAATCGGCTCAAAATCGCTTTCTTTACTATGTCCGTCCGTCTGTGTATCTATGTAAAACCTCTGCATACGGTATATGTTGTAATTTTCACGACAAAATGACTTGAAGGTCAAAATTACTTTTTAAACAAGTATGAATGTATATTCGGGCGTAGCCGACCATATGATACCATACACCAGTCAGTATGTATGTTAAAAATGGAGATTATTTAAAAAATTAAATTAATTATAAGCCAAAAGGCCCTATTTGGGGGGTACGGTTGTATGGGGCCTAGTCGAAATAATGGTCCGATTTTAACCATTTTCAATAGGCTTCGTCCTTGGACCAAAAGAAGCGTGTGTGCCATGCTGAAAATTGCGGCCTGAACCTTGCGCACAAGGTTAACATGGACAGCCAGCCAGACAGACGGACGGACGGACGGACATAGCTTAATCGACTCAGAAAATGATTCTAAGCCGATTGGTATACTTTATAGGACGAATATTTTTGTATGTTAAAAACATCAGCACAAACCCAATATACCCTCCCCACTTAAGTGGTGTAGGGTATAACAAAATATCTGCAATATTTTCATTGCACCCGTATAGACCTTTTTTTAGAAATGATATTTTTAGTTTAAATTTACATAGCACTCGCTGGTGTAGGATATCGTATGATCGGTCTGATTTTCTTGTTTGAGTGAGACACCCTAATGAACTTTATTAAACAGAAATTTAAGTAAAAATTCTATGCAAAAATACATAAATATGTACATTTGTATTTCTGTTGATTCGCAGAAAATAATATTTTTCTTATTTTGTATTGCCAAATTCTATTCCTGACATTATAGTTATTTATATTATTGAATTGCTTACTACTTACACTCATTCAACTGCTGGTATTGCAGCTACTCTCAGATAGGTTATTAGTTTAGTTTAGCTGTTGCAATAGCACAGCAATAATCGAAACAACAGTTGTTGCAACTTTAGCTACTGTGGTTATTGAAACACAATACTGGTCTTGTTGCTGTGTGCATCTGTTGTATATAATATCTATCTATGTACTGACTGAATTACAATATGTAACTGTCTAAAGGGTGGGGGGTGGTGTTGGTCATAGAAGTTATTTGATTGTGCTTTGTTAAAGACTTAACCTATTAACTTTGCAATAATGTTTCATAGGGATTATTGCCTCGCAGGCAATTTAAATTCTTTTACATGAAATGTGGCGAATTTAGCACAGAGAATTGTTAAACACTCAGCCTGGCAAAATATTGTTTAATTTATAAGAGAATTTTTAGCATAATCGGCAGATAATTTTAGACTTTATTTATTTGAAATTCAACTTATCGAAAATGTGTTCTTTATATTAAAACTTCAATAATCTTATTAGATTCCTTTAAAATCGAAAAAAGTCTTATAAAGTGCATTAACTTCAATGTTAAATTTTCCATATTATAGTGTCGTATTGTATTATTCTTAAGACCTGGTTCACACTAGGAAACTTTTTTTGGGAAACTTTTGATTTTTGTGTGAGAGGGAAAGAAATATCAACCATCTCTTTCTCTCACACACAAAATCAAAAGTTTCTCAACAAAAGTTTCCTAGTGTGAATCAGGTGTATTAAGTTGTATCAGAATTACTCTATATGACTGGAGTAATGAACTAACAACAAAAGAAATTTCATGTTCTTCATTCTAGTAATGAAACAATGATCGACAACTATAGCTAAAGGGTGTCAAATACTTCAATTGCTTATTTATAGGAAACATTTCATCATTTCTTTTTATGTTGATCACATTCTATTTTTTAAAATAGAGAAACTAAATGTTAATTCAAACACATACATATATGAAAATTTCATTTAATTTTAGTTTTTCTTTCTATTTGCCGTTTGAATTTTATTTATTCTTTTGTTATTTTCAAATTTGTAGTTTGTGTGTTAAAAAATAATTCAAAACAAAAAAAAAAGGATATGTGTGCATTTAATTTCACGCTTCTTGTGTTTAAACTAGGGGTATTCATTTATTCGGGTTATTGTATTTATAGTGCATAATTTCAAATTATTATTTTATAAAATACTTTAAAATTGAAAACGAAGTTTAAGTTTGTTGAAACAATTGGAAATACTTTAAAGATTTGGTTTAAAACTGAAACTCTTGTCAATTGAAAAAAGAAGCTTATTTTCTAATCAACTTTCTGTAATCGTCCATATTGGTTTATAGACTAGAATTGAAAGGTTTAGTTTTTAACTTTTTGTGTAAAAAAAACTAAATGCAACAACATATGTTCAACAATGATGCTGAGGTTAATTTACGTTCGGTCTGATATTTGAAACACTCAAAAATATTTGTTCTATTATTTAAGATCAACATTTCTAACACATTCACTGGTGTAGGGTATGATGTGGTCAACCAGGCCCGACTAAGCATTCATATATGTTTTTCATTCTGTTGTTATATCCTTCACCACTTTAGTGGTCCCATATCCAATTAAAGTATACCAATTAGCTTAGAATAATTTTCTTAGTCGATTTTGCTATGTCCGTCCATCTGTCTGGGGGCTAAGTGAAATAAGAGATCATTTCCAGCAGGGTTCGTCCTTGATTTCAAATAAGAGTGTTTGCCAAATTTTATCAAATTAACTTGAAAATTGCAACCTCTAACATGTAACGGATAGATAGACAGACAGCAGACGGACGGACAGATGGACAGACAGACAGTTGGACAGACGGACGGAAGGACATAGTTAAATCGATTCAGAATGTGATTCTGAGGCGACTTTTACACACTAAGATTAGGTGTATAATTGAAACGATTATAAAATTACAAAATTTTTGCACGGATTCATTGCTTGCGATGAAAAATGGATCCGTTATGATAACCAGAAGTGAAAGCCTGGTCAAGTAGAATGAAAATATCCTATATATTATAAATACTTTAAAAATAAGCAAGGAATCAGTACCTAATTCCAACCGTTTCTTTGGGACGAGAATTGACCAAAAAACTCTCAGAATATGCTGACATAAGAGCTATAGTACAGAACTTAACTTACATTCGAAAATATTATATATTAGTTAAACTTTAGGTTATATTAACTTGTCTTGATTCCTTCTTATCCTCAATAGTTGAAGAGTTCTTTTGACGCGAAGTCCATATTTTGGAAGTATATTAAGGAGGATGGAAAGTAATTACAGCTTACAATGCCTGATTAATGTCAACAACATAATTTTCTACATTATGGATCCTCTTAGATAGCACAGTTGATTAAGCACTGTCTATCTGTCTCTCTATTTGACTATTTGTCTGTCGTACTGACTGAGGCAGACAGACTGTATTTCTAAATGTGTATGTGTCTTTCTTTATGTCTGTCCGTCCGTTTGTTTGTCTGCCTGTCTGTCTGCCTGCCTGTCTGTCTGTCTGTCTGTCTGTCTGTCTGTCTGTCTGTCTGTCTGTCTGTCTGTCTGTCCGTGTAAAGCTTTTAATCAAACTACAGGTCGCAATTTTGAAAATACTTTAATGAAATTTGGTACATAATCTTCTATTGTTCCAGAGACGAACCCTATTGAAGTTAAATAGTTAAGTTCGGTCCATTATTTTACATAGTCCGATGCAATTGAACCCTTGAAAAGGGCTTTTAAACCTTGTACTCAGACAACAGGTCGCAAATTTGTAGATGCTTCAATAAAATGGTTAAGATCGGTCAAGTAAACTGAACCCCCCAAAAAGGACTTGTAAACCTTGTTATCAAACTTCAGGTCGCAATTTTGGAGATGCTTAAATGAAATTTGGCACCTAATTTTCTATGGTACCGGAAACGAAGTCTTTACTCAAAGTTCTATACTAGCATTGTTGACCCTCATGAGTTTGATAATTACAAGATCTCATTTGACCCTAGCACCTATAAAAAGCCTCCTCCTTCCGAAGATACATATGTATGTGTTATCTTCAGAAACATTAATTTCAACAAACATTCTGATGCAGACCGGCGGAAAGACAGATAGACAGACAGACAGACAGACAGACAGACAGACAGACAGACAGACAAACAAACGGATGGACATACATAGATAGAAACACAGTTAGTAGGACAGACAAACATTCAGATAGAGAGACAGATAGACATAGCTTAATCAACTGTGCTATCTATGAGGATCCATAATGTAGAAAATCATATCGTTGACATTACAAATACGGTGCATTTCTAAAGACTTAGTGTCAGGCATTGTAAAATGTCAGGCATTGTAAGCTTTAATTACTTTCCTCCTAGCAAAATATGGACTTCGCGTCAAAAGAAGTCTTCAACATTTAAGGATAAAAAGGAATCATGACAAGTTAATATAATCTAAAGTTTAACTAATATATAATATAGTCGAACATAAGTTAAGTTCTGTACTAAAGCTCTTATGTCAGCATATTCTAAGAGTTTTTTTTTTTGGTCAATGCTCCTTGCTTAGTTTTAAAGTATTTATAATATATAGGACATTTTCATTCTGCTTTACCAGGCTTTCACTTCTGGTTATAATAACGGATCCATTTTTCATCGCAAGCAATGAATCAGGACAAAAATTATGTATTTTTATAATCGTTTCAATTCTACACCTACTCTTAATGTGTAAAAGTCGGCTCAGAATCACTTTCTGAATCGATTTAGCTATGTCCTTCCGTCCGTCCGTCAGTCCGACTGTCTGTCTGTCTGTCCATCCGTCCGTCTGCTGTCTGTCTATCCATCCGCTACATGTTACAGGTCGCAATTTTCAAGTTAATTTGATAAAATTTGACAAATACTCTTATTTCAAACCAAGAACGAACCCTACTGAAAATTATCCCTTATTTCACTTATTCCCCCGAATAGGGATGTTATATCTCCTTAAAAATCAAAAAAATTTACTTTTATATAAGTCTAAGTGTTGCTAACAATTTTCATAATAATCAAAATTCATTTGTAAAGGGGAATATAATGCTAATACATTCTTACTTATTATACTTAAAAGAAGAAAATAAAAAACATCAAAAAGATCTTGTTTGTTTTCGTCGTCTCCTTTTAAATGGCTCATATCTATTTATAATGCATTGTATTAGAGTTAAATTGCCCTGAAGTACTAAAACAATTTAATACAATGTATATTTAACTTGCCAGTTTCAGTTACTTAACTTTACTATTATTATTATTTTTTCTTTTTTTTTTGCCACAAGAAAAATTGAAAATACAAAAAAGAAACTAAAAACTAAATTTTTTTATAGTTGAACATTAAAACATTAAAAGTTTTGATATTTTTATTTAGAAAAACATTTAATTTTAATTTAATTTGTAGTTTTAAAAAGACAATTAAAAAAAGAAAACTAAAACAAAATAATTAATATAAATTTCAGCAGCTGAAAGTCTAAATCGGTGTCTGTATCTTTAATAATTATGATTGATGTTAAATAGATTTTTTTTGTAATATTTCGCATTTAATTAAAATTCATTGTAATTACATATCAATTTAATTTTTTTACATTTTTCCTATTTAAAGTCTTAAGTTATGTTATGTGTTTTTTTTTCTTCCCAAAGTAATATGAACAATTTAAAAACTCATTTCACAAGGTAATTATTAGTTTTTCTTGTTGTTGTTAAAATTTTATATTATTATCATTACCAACTCCTCTATATGACAGTAAGTTTTATTATAATTTTTTACTCGGAATTAGATTTCATTTTATAACCTTAACGACACACATTTAAAACATTTTATTGCACAAATTTCAAATAAAACTGAAAGGAAAATAAAAAAAAACAACTTTTGGAATTTAAAATATCTCACAAACACATACATACATTTAAATAAATAGCTGAGTATGCTAACACAACCACACAGTTTCAGAAGGTGTCAATGTAAATCAAAAATTTATCACAAACTGGTTTATACTCCTAGTTTACACTAACATAGTGGGAAATATAGCTGCACTTAAATAATATCTTTTACACTATAATGGTTTCATTTATTATGCAAAAGGTAGTTCAAACCCTCAGTTCGGTATAGACATCTCGAATTGCTGGGTTATGTAAAACCACCTACATGCAAACAGAAAAAATGAAATAATATTGCTTTCTACATTTGTGTAATGTTTTTGACATTAAGTCAATAAACATATATAGCCTTGCATTTAAAAACCTAATGTTATGCAGTGATGTTCAAAACTTCAATTCAATACTTTACAGGGGACAATCTAAAATGTAAAAAAAATAATTCCTTAAACGACCAGAGCTGAGCCTACATACAAAATATTACTTTTACTAGACTTTTATAGGATTTGTCGAACTAAATTCTCATTAGAGTGTACACTAGAATCTAGCCTTGATTACAGCCTTATTTAGAATCCCGTTTGTTGTCTAGGGCAGAGTCTATCGTAGAATCTTAACTAGAGTCTTAATTTACACCTAGATAAGTATGTGGATTATAGTTAACATTTGACTTATAATTGTAAGTACTTACCTAACAACAAACATCTCAATGACTACTACATATCGTCTGGATTACATAGAAGTAGTTTAATAGGGACTTACTAACAATGAGTTCTATAAATACTTTTTAATTCATTGGTCCCTTGTGGTATGTACTTAAAATGCTATTGTGTAAGTAAATGGTAGCATTTTAATCCCTACCAGTCCAGATTAGTGTCCAGAAAGAAAGAGATTTGATTCTATCATAAAATCAATATTTATGTCTACACTAGAACCTCAATTACATAAAAGGTCAGAGTTTTAACTAAAGACTAGACGAAAATCTAGCCTTGGCTTAAAACTAAAGTGTGGGGATTAAAGTATAAATAATAATTTTGACTGGAACCTAGATTAGATAATAGATTAGAGTGTAGAGTAGAGTCTATATCTAAACTAGAATCTAGAGTCTAGATCAAGACTTGATTCTTGACTAGAGTTTAGACTCTTAGATTAAAGTCTAGATTAGAATCTAGACTAGAGTCTAGACTAGTGTCTAGAGTTTATACTAGAGTTTATATTAGAGTGTAGACAAAAGTCTAGATTATAAACTAGATTACAGTCTAAATTAAAGTGTAGACTAGAGTCTAGATTAGAATACAGACTAGAGTGTAGTTTAGAATCTAGACTCCAGTCTAGATTTGAATCTAGACTCTAGTCTAGATTAGAATCTAGACTACAGTCTAGATTAGAATCTAGACTAGAGTCTAGATTAGAATCTAGACTAGAGTCTAGATTAGAATCTAGACTAGAGTCTAGATTCTAATCTAGACTAGAGTCTAGATTAGAATCTAGACTAGAGTCTAGATTAGAATCTAGACTAGAGTCTAGATTAGAATCTAGACTAGAGTCTAGATTAGAATCTAGACTAGAGTCTAGATTAGAATCTAGACTAGAGTCTAGATTAGAATCTAGACTAGAGTCTAGATTAGAATCTAGACCAGAGTCTAGATTAGAATCTAGAACAGAGTCTAGATTAGAATCTAGAACAGAGTCTAGATTAGAATCTAGAACATAATCTAGATTGAAATCTAGACCAGAATCTAGATTGAAATATAGACCAGAGTCTAGATTGAAATCTAGACCAGAGTCTAGATTAGATTCTAGACTAAAGAATCTAGACCAGAGTCTACTTTAGAATCTAGACCAGAGTATACTTTAGAATCTAGACGAGGGTCTAGATTAGAATCTAGACTAGAGGCTAGATTAGAATCTAGACTAGAGTCTAGATTAGAATCTAGATTCCAATTTAGATTCTAATCTAGACTCTAGTGTAGACAATCTAGACCATAGTCAAGACTCTAATCTATACTCTACACTGGAGTATTATTATAGTGTAGACAAAATTCTACATTATAATCTGGATTACAGTCTACATAAAAGTGTAGAATATAATTTAAATTAGATATTGAATAATGCTGAGACTTATGTATAGCCTATTGTTTATAGTAAAGTGTAGACTAGGGCCTTAATTTATGCCCCAAGTAGAGTCTAGATTAGGTTCTAGAGTAAAGTATATGTTAGAGTTAAAAGTAAAGCTTTGGTTAAAGACTTACACATACGCTAGACTATAGTATAAATAAGATTTTGGAATATATTCGGGATGTAGTAATATATAGGAGACCGTATATCGGAGTTGATTAATATTTAAAATAGACTAGAATGTAGTTAAAACTAGATTCCAGATTTAAGTGTAATTAAATGTATTGATAGAGTTTATATTAAAATTTAGACTAATGTCATGTCTTGATTACAGTTTAGAGTTTTGACTGTAGTTTAAACTAAAGTTTACATTTAAGACTAGAGTCAGTCACCTAGACTAGAGTAGACTAGTTTATATTAAAGAGTAGAGTGCACTCAAAAAAGGTCTATTAAGGTATAAGTAGATCATTGTCTTTATTAGTGTGTAGATAAGAGTCGAAACTATTGACTAGATTTAGCTCACTTTTAAAACATCTGATTTCTTTATTGAAAAGTATTTCCCATTTTCCCTCTGAAATTTTCTCAGATCCTTTGGGAACTAATATTCAGGTTCTTTTTGGATTTTAGCAACATACATATGCATGTATGTATGTACGTATATAAAAATCAACAAAACTTTTATAATTCTGTAGTTACGCCCAAATCTGCCTGGAAAACTGAACAACATACTTATATTGCAAAAGAAAATAATTTAAGATTTTCTTTGGTTTGTAAAGCCAACTACTTACTTACACACACACATACACAAACACTCCAAAAATTTTGTTAGAGAAAAATTCCCCAAAAAAATAATAGACTAAAATGCCTGAATATATAAAATAATTGCATTATTTTAAGTGTCACAACATGTTCTAATGTACCTTACATACTTACTTACACTTACATATTTTACAAACAAAAATACTCCTCTTGGCAAACGGCAGTTTTGACAGTAGTTAATGTATCCTTTTTATTAACGAATAAAACCATGATCAGTTCATATAATAAATAAATCCATGATCAGTTCAAATCAGTATTCAAGCTTTTTATTAATGAAGGACAACAATTAAACTTTTTAAATCAAGGCTATAAGTCTATATTTAATTAATTTTAATGTATGCCTTTTTCGTTCAGAACTGCAGGACATCTTTTGTAGATATTCGCTTAAGTGTTGTGTACTCATTCGTATGTGTGTACGTAATTGAATGTATACCGTGTATTTACTGTGTTTAAAGTTCAGTGTACACAGTAGGTGGCTGATGGAATAAAGTTAAGGAGTTCGTTCTGTTTGTAATTTTCACATCTGACATCTTTAACTAAACATAATGACAGACTGTACAATGTATGTTCATATATGTATATGTACATAAATAGATATGTATGTTGACAAGTTTACTTGATTTTTGTATAATTTTAGCAGGAGGTCGAAGACTGACATTACTTTAAGTTATATCTATTACTCCTTCAAATCAGCAGTAAAATGCCATTATGGTTAGAGATTTATATTCTGCTTTTAACTTAGAAACAGTTTGAAAAATCATTTCGGTGAATTTCGGAGTAAATGGTAAAATCCTGTCGATGACTTGTGGTGTCTATGTTATTATACAGTTTAGATTAGAATCTATACTAGAGTAGAATTTTGATAAAGAGTCTTTATTTGGGTCTAGATTAGAGTCCATATTAGAGTCTATATTACCCTTTAGACTATTATAGTCTGGATTAGTATAAATTAGTGTATTTTGGTTCGAATATGGACCAGAGTCTTGATTAGAGCCTATTTTAGAGTAAAGATTAGAGACTAGTTTATACTTTAGACTAGGTTGGAGTCAAGACTAGGGTATGGATTAAAGTATAGGTTAGAGTTTGGAATTAAGTGTAGAGTGGAGTCTAGGTTAGAGTATAGACTAGAGTCTAGACAATAGTATATACTAGAGTCAAGACAAAAGTATAGACTAGAGTCTAGACAAAAGTATAGACTAGAGTTTAGACAAGAGTATAGACTAGATTCTAGAATGGAATTTACATTAGGATATAGCTAAGAGTCTAGATTAATTGCTAGATTAAAGTCTAGATTCGAGTAGTGATTGGAGTCTAGAACAGAGTCTACATTAGAATCCAGATTAGAGTTTAAAGATTAGAGTCTATATTAGACTAGAGTTTAGATTAGAGTTTAGAATAGTGATCAGAATCAAGACTAGAGTCTAGATTTTAATCTAGACTAGAGTCTAGGTTAGAGTATAGACTAGAGTTTAGGTTAGAGTTTAGAATATAGTATAGATTGGAGTCTATATTAAAGTTGATACTAGATTGTAGTCAAGACTAGAGTTTAGATTCTAGTCTTCAATAGAGTCTACAGAAGAGACCAGATTAGCGTTGAGTCTTAAGTCTAGATTTAAATGAATGTCGAAGTGCTTTACGTGAGTACCTGGCACAATGCCCTATCCCACTGTGGTCTTGTTCATCCACTGAATCCTTTAATGAAGAACTCAGGTGGCCATTTTTGTACATGGATTGGGCCGGTCCATGTAGAAGCACATTGCTGAAGTACTCGAGCTATCTAATCTCTGACCAATGCTGCCACGTTGCTTAACTTCCGAGATGAAAAACATCCAATTGTATCACTTGTATATGATACCTTTCATCCATCATCGTACAACGTTTAGTCCCACAGTCACTCCTCTGTGGGGTATCTGTTGTTTCAGCAACAGCACAGAACTTATCCCGAAATATTAACTTTACCTTACATCGGCTTTTTAACCGCAACTTACTCTTCCCGCGAATTTTGAGTTAAAACCACAGCCACTACGTTGATCCCGAAGGAACCGCAGCCAACTGACTAGCCAGGGCATAGGCCTGCGGGCAACTACCCACCCGTAGTACCAGATTATGCGGTGCTCCGGTTCGACCTCTTTTTAATTTATGCAAGGACTTAGCCAGGCAGTAGACTGTAACCAATTTTTTAGTCCCGGCCAGACTAGAGGTATTGGAAAACCCCGGGACTGCAATAAGGTGGAGGCTTCACCAAGGTAACATGCCCCCGGGGAGGATGTAGACTAGATTCTAGTTTCAAATTAAAAGTATTCAACAGTTCAGTCTACATTATACTTGAAAAAAATCACCTCAAATAATGAATGCTTATGGCTGTTTAAACATTTCTTATTCTTTAGACTTTGGCTTAAGAACAATTACGATTTTTGTGCATAAATAAATTGCTCATAAAATCTTAAGTTCAAACAATAGTAATTTCTTCATTTTCTTACTTCATTTCATCTCTGTCGCTCTGCTGTGTCTGTAATATCTTATATTTATTTGTCTTTTTCCACATAATTTTTCACTCTTTTTCGCCGTACAATCATTAAGAATATAATTAAATATCTGTGTTTTTTTTCCTTTTTGGTTTGTTTCTATTCAAGAAACCAACATGTTTTCCTTTTGTTTTGTTGCTCCTGCTAACTACCACTTCTATATTATATTAAATCCACTTGGTATTTTAACCCACTTTTTCTTATTATTTTCACTTATTCTTTCTTTGTTCTTATACTTGACATGAAAAGTAGATGATGGTTTCTGTTTTTTTCTTGTTACTCCTGCTTGTGTTAATTTTCTCTTTATTTTTGTTTTTTTTTTCGTCTTCTTCTTATAGCTTTTGTTTTCTTTTTATGATAAAAAAATATATATTTTTAGCGAAATAAGAGTAAGAGTTATGGAAAAAAACGAATTTTTTGGTTGAATTATTTTTTTTCAGCTAATTGAAAAATTTCCACTCAATTATTAATGACACAAAAAGAAATTGTCTAAAAGAAATAAAGCGAAAAAAGAAACATGATTTAATGTTTAAAAAGAAAGAGGAAGGCAAATGAAAAGTTTTCATTTTAAGTGACAAATGTTGTTGTTATTGCGTAATTCGGTCTAAAGAGTTAATGATAATTATGACAAGATAAATAAAACATGTTCTTTGTGGAGGGATTTGTTGAACAGTTGGTCATTTAGGAGAATACACAGAACAGTCCCTGGACTATTTTTCTGTTTAGTCAAGGATCGGGTTTGCTTAGTTGTCTAAGGAATAGTTTAAGTACTATGCTAAGTATAATTTTTGTCTATTCTCACATTTTTTAAGTAGTCTATTGTCTAGTCTATTGGCTAGTCTACTGACTAGACTATAGAATATTCTCTAGAGTTTTCTATAATTTGGTCTTTAGGCTAGTCTATGGATTAGTCAATTTTTTAGTTTCTGCAGACTAGTCTCTTGGTTAGTGTATTGACTAGTATGTTTTTGACTACTAAGAACTAGTCTATGGAAAAGTCTATCACGAAGTCTATGGATTGGTCTATGAACTAATCACTATTCTGGTTTATAGGCTAATCTATGCGCTAGTATATGGAAAAGTCTATGGACTAGATCTATGCGCTAGTCTATGGAAAAGTCTATGGAAAAGTCTATGGACTAGTCTATGGACTAGTCTATGGACTAGTCTATTGACTAGTCTATGGAATAGTCTATGGACTATTCTATGGACTAGTCTATAGACTAGTCTATGGACTAGTCAATGGACTAGTAGTCTATGGACTAGTCAATGGACTAGTAGTCTATGGACTAGTCTATGGACTAGTCTATGGACTAGTCTATGAACTAGTCTATGGACTAGTCTATGGACTAGTCTATGGGCTAGTCTATGGACCAGTCTATTGGCTATTCTATGGAATAGTCTATGGGCTAGTCTATGGACTGGTCTATGGGCTAGTCTATGGGCTAGTCTATGGGCTAGTCTATGGACTAGTGTATGGGCTAGTCTGTGGACTAGATCTATGGACTAGTCTATGGACCAGTCAATGGACTAGTCTATGAACAAGTCTATATACTAGTCTATGAACTTGTCTATGAACTAGTATATGAACTAGTCTATGGACTAGTCTATGGATTAGTCTATTAACTAGTCTATGGACTAGCCTATGGAATAATCTATGAACTAGTCTATGGAGTAATTTACGTACTAATCAAGGACCAGTCTATGGATTAGTCTACTTTGGACCACAATGTGCATGCTATTACCTAGTCTTTTGAAGTACCTTTTGACTATACTATTGGATATTCCGGGGCTAGTCTCTGGATCAGTCTAGTGGTTAGTCTGTGAACTAGTTTATAAACTATTCTATTGACTAATCGATGGGCTAGTATACTTTGGACTACTAGTAGTATATCAAGTAGCCTGTTGAATAGTCTATTACTCAGTCCATTGATTTTTCTATTGACTGGTCTATGGAGTATTGTATGGTGTATGCTTCATGGGCCAGTATATTGATTAGTCTATGGACCAGTTCACGTCTCTATTGTTTAGTGTATTGATAAGCCTATTGTCAAATCTATTGACTAGTCTATTTCCTACTATGCGAACTATTCAAATTCTATACAGTCTATTGACTAAAAACTAGTCTATGGCTAAATCACATGAACCTTCAACTTGCAATAACATTACAACTTTTATAACATAACCCCTTCCAACGCCTTCCAACGGTATTGATTACAATATATGTACACATGTTTATGAAAAGCAATTTCCCTATCATCTTACATGTCCCACTGTTTTATAATATATTTTCTTCCGAAAAAAATTCTAACACAAATAAAATCGATTAAATTTCACTTAAAGAAATTCTTCTTATAACTTAAAGGGAAAAAATTAATGAAATTTTTGTAAATAAAAATAGAAAAAAAACCAACATCAAATAAAAATAACGATGGCAAAACATAAAAAGGGTTGATATAAATTGGATACTTGGTCCTGGTAATATATATTTTTTTTGTTCCATTCTGCTTAATGTTACAAATATTTTTGTGTGGTTGTTTTGGCGTTATTGTCGTTGTTGTTAATGTTGTTGGTTTTCTTATAAATATAAATAAATTGCAACAACTTGTGGTAAGTATGTAATATGTTGTTTTTTTTCTCTCCTGATATAAACACACATATACAAAGACATGAGTGTGTGTTTGTGTGGTATTTTTTTGTTGGAAAAATACAAAGTAACGCCATAACAATTTCCTCAACATTGAAACTTCTTTAGTTTCTAATGTTGCAAAACCATATTATATCAGTTTATAAAATTGCTTACAATGTTGCTACAATTCAGCTTCATTCTTTTATCTTGAGGAAAAATAGTTTAACACTGATATAGCAAAATTCTTGGTTTTGCGGCAATATAGTTTTATATATATTTTATACAAGATACAAGGTAAATATTTGTTTTTAAGGAATGTGATCTATAGATAAGTTTTAATAAATTCTTTAAAATAGATTTTCGAATTAAAGATCAGTTTATAAAAGGATATAGTTAAGATATTGAGTATTTCTGGTTTCAACTGCATGTATATTGTAAATTCTAGAAGATTTCTTTCAAGACATTAGAGTGCATTTAAAGTCAAAGCAAGTGTAATAATATTTACTATAGGTCATCAAAAAGTCGTAGCAACTCATTCGTAGTCTTATAATTTTTTCTATAATTTTTCTAGTCTTTTTTTATGTTGTCTGTTACATAAAGGCTAAACGTTAAGTGTGTTTATAATCTGCAAATATTTGAAATATATAACAAATACCGTTCTATACATTCTCAACCCAGCAGTTTTCATATTGACAGTGTCGCCTATTTAACAATAGTATTCTCTTTTATAACAATAATAAGATACCTAAAATACTGCTACATACAGATTTTATTGGCTTTTAAAGGATAGAACAAATTTTGGAAACAGCTACTAGATCTGCTGGGTAAATAGCCATTTCTATACGCAGGTTTGTGTTAGCAGTTAAATAACAAAATTACTTTGTCTAGTTATTAATATCGTACTACACTTTTGATTTTTTTAACAGCGATACTTGCATATCTGTTCCAATTTTTTAACATTAAAAAATATTTTTCGGAATTTTACTATTTACAACCAGCAAAATGGAAACACGAATATCCAATATATAAAAAAATTTTACCATCACTTTACACAACTGCATAATAGTGATGGTATGACCATCACTGGACTAAAGAAATATGTTGGTATGAAGTTAAAATATGTACAGACCTTCATACATATGTAAGACTATGCTTAAGTCCATTAATAAAAAAAATAAAGTAAGAAACAGAAAGACAATCACTTGACCTAAATATTCTTTTTTTTCGTTCAAAGAAAATTTTTTTTATTTCTTTTACTTTTATTTTATTTATACATTTCCTTTTTTCCTTCTTGGATTTTAATGTGATAAAATACATACATGCGAAAATCTACGTATGAAAATTATTTTTATCTTTTTTCAGAATTAATAGACTACAAACATATAACACAATTATGAAATTTGTATCTTACAGTAATTTTTGTGCAGATACTTGCTTCTACACTAAAGTAGAGTGAAATATAAATTTAATTGGAAATATTTGTGTGTTGGCTAAAAGTTAATATGAAAAATGTTATTCAATTATAAGTTATATAATGCATGTAGAAAAAATAGAACTACAGACTATACTAGACTGTAGACTAGACTATAGACTAAACTATAGACTAGACTATAGACTAGACTATAGACTAGACTATAGACTAGACTATAGACTAGACTATAGACTAGACTATAGACTAGACTATAGACTAGACTATAGACTAGACTATAGACTAGACTGTAGACTAGACTATAGACTAGACTATAGACTAGACTATAGACTAGACTATAGACTGGACTATGGACTACACTATAGACTAGAATATAGACTGCACTATAGACTAGACTATAGACAACACTGGACTATAGAATAGACTATAGACTACACTATAGACTAGACTACAGACTAGACTGTTGACTAGACTATAGGCTAGACTTCAGACTAAACTATAGACTAGACTTCAGACTAAACTATAGACTTGTCTATAGTCTAGAGTATAGACTAGCCTATAGACTAGACAATAGATTGGAGTATTGGGATTGGCTAAAGTGTAGACTAGAGACTAGACTAGAGTCCAGACTATAGACTTGACTATAGACTACATTATAGACTAGACAATATATTAGATTATAGACTACACTATAGACTAGACTATGGACTAGACTGTTGACTAGACTATAGGCTAGACTTTAGACTAAACTATAGACTAGACTTCAGACTAAACTATAGACTTGTCTATAGTCTAGAGTGTAGACTAGGCTATATACTAGACTATCTAGTAGACTATATAGACCAGATTCATCTATGTTTCTGACTTATAAATGGTTTAAGGCACGATAGTACCTTACCTCAAGATTTTGGAAGTATTTGGCAAATATGGAAAAAAGAATCTTTTACTTCTTACATCCGCCTTTCAGAAATATTGTATCTCTTTCCATGTATTTCTCTTTTCGTTTATTTTGTCTTACTATGTTATATACACTTTCGAATTGTCTATTTCCACTATATAGTCTTGAGGTTTTCTCTATGTTTTTGATAGTAATTCTACGAAAAGAGCAATTAACGAAAGCCTGTTGTGTAATTGATATATTTCCTATGCTTTGCTTTTAAAAGGCTTACAAAAACTGGCCACTAAATCTAGTTAAAAAATGCAAACATGTTGTAAAAATGTAAAAAAAAATTCCAATGAAAATGGGAAGTTTTTTTCTTTAAACTCGTGGTTTCCTTAGCATTTGTTAGTTATTTCCTGGCCAACCATTTGATCCGGGTAAGTTTTGTTTTGTATTTCTTTTTTGGTTAAGATTGTTGAATTGTGTTTTTTTTGTGTTTTAATAAAGTTTTTTTTACTTGGTAGACAAGACATTAAATCGGATTTATCCGCTTTTGTTACTTTATCTCTTTCTGTTTTTTTTTTTTTGCAGTTTAGTTTTCCTTTCTACTTATTTTAAGTCAAATACTTGCATTTGTTTGTATGTGTTCAACTTTTGTCCAGCTTTTATTTGTATTTATTAGGGTTGATCAAAAGGTTCTGCGCAACTGGAGTATTTTGTATGTTTTCCTAATTAAAGATTGGCCTATGGTCGAGACTATAGACTAGACAATAGTCCAGATTAGACTTTAGTTATAGCCTAGACTTTAGATTAATTTTAGTGCTAGTTTTGTAGTATGGGAAATGGAATAGACTATAGATAAGATACTAAAGGCCAGACTATAGACTAGTCTATGGTACAAATTTAACTGACTGGACCGTGGGCCTAAAGAATATACATTATCCAGACTACAGTTTAGACTGTTCCTTTTGTTACTTAACCTTTTTTGACTCACCCTACTGTTATTTTTTCTTTGTCTTGTATTTTTTTCTTCCTTTATTTTTTCCTCATTCAATCATTACTTTGTAATGTTAAGCTTATGTATGTGTCCTTTGCCTTCGGCCAAATTCTAATATCTAAGAAGTATAAGTACTTTTGTATAAAATACAATAGTCTATGCATTTGATTCCAGGGTTTATTTAAAGCGTCATATGATTGCAAAAGTTTTGGGTAGATGAAAAATCTAAAGGTATTAATTCTAAAAAAGTTTAAAATAATCTAGAAGCAGTTCTTGTGTGAAATAAACTTCATTAAAGATTTTGCAGAGTTTCAGTGTGGAATTTACTTAATAAAAATATGTTGTTTTTTGCCAGTTACAATGATTTCATTATTTTACAGATCTGTTTATTTTTAAACTATTGTTTTCTCTTTATTTTTTTGGTTTTATTTAAGTACGTGATTTCTAAAACAACAAATCCAAACACACATATTGTCTTTTTACACACATTCAATATTGATACACTCGTACCTAAAACGGATGTTCATAAACTGTAACGGAAAATAGACTTTCATTATTATTTTGCCGACCTTTGTTAGGTTTAATTTTTATCCCTCTTAGATTCGTTGTTGTTATTTTTTGCATTGTTAAAGTATAAGTTTTTTTCTGTTTGGTACGATAGTTGTTTTTGTTTTTTTTCTCCCTTTTTAAAGGTCTGATTAGTTAGAATTTTTACAGATTTTAATAGTAATGATGTGCTATAAAATTAAAAATTTAAGTTAAAGTGTTAAAATGAACTCAGTTTTTTTGTTATGTTGTTTAGTTTGGTTTTCATACGTATGTGGAATATTAATTATTCTAAGAATTAAAAATAAATCATACGCAGAGACTAAAGGTTAATTTGAATAGATTATAGTGGTTTAAATACTTTTATTAGAAAAAATATTTGTTTTAGATTCAGTATTTAGTCAAGATGGGAAAAATCAAATTATCTTAAGAATCGGATTTTTTAAGAAAATGTTCTTTTGTATTATAACTGATTACACCCATTACATCACTTTAGTGGGAAGGGTTTATGGGGTTTGTGCTGATGTTTGAAACGCAAAATAATATTGTTCCTGTACTCACCCAATCGGCATAGAATCATTTTCTGAGTCGATTTAGTTCTGTCTGTCTGTCTGTCTGTGTATCTGTCCGTCCATGTACACCTTGTAATCAAACTACAGGTCGCAATTTTTAATATAATACAATGAAATTTGGCACATGATTTTCTATTGTCCCAGCGACGAAGCCTATTGAAAATGGTTAAGATTGGTTTATTATTTCACCTAGCCACCATACAACTGAACCCCCGAATAGAGCTTGTAAGCCTTGTTATCAAACTGCAGGTTGCATTTTTTAAGATAATGCAATAAAATTTGGCACGCGATCTTCTATGATACCTGAGACAAAGCCTGTTGAAAATGGTTAATATGGATCCTTTATTTCACTTAGCTCTATACAACCGAACCCGCCAAATAGGGCTTTTAAATTTATAATTAGATTTTATATATTCGTATCTCGAAAAAAGCTGCAAAACCAAGTTCTATACTAGCCTATACGACCCTCATGAATTATATAATAATAGGGCTTCATTTGACCCTAGCCCCTATAAAAGGTCCCGTTCGAAATTTGACTTAAATGTCCACAATTTTATTCCGCAAGGTACAACTCAACTTAATGCTTTATTATGAAAACTAAATCATATTTTATTTTTCTAACAGGTGTAGGGTATTATGTGGCCGGCCACGACCGACTGTAATTACTTACTTGTTTCAATACTAACATCGTGTTTTAAAAAGGCGTATGTGGAATATTTATTATTCCAAGAATTAAAAATTAATCATACGTAGTGATAGACATTAAATTTGAACAGATCAAAATATTTTAATTATATACTATTTAAAAACTATTTCTATAAAATGAAACCTAAATAAAAAAACATTGAAATAAACTTAGGAAAAAAAACTCATTAAATTATAACTTAACCTAAAAATATGCTTTTAATTTGTATATTCTTTGAACATCTATAGTGTTCTTATTTTACTGTCTCCTACTGCATTTTAATGCAGAATTTATTTACAATTCTTTAAGTAGACTATACTTTTAAATAGTTTTAAAAGCCTTAAGGGTTATAATGAATTTTAAACATTTTAAATTATTTAAATACTTTAAAAAGTATTTCTTTTTTTGTTGGTTTTTGTCTAAACGACATTTACCAACAACAGACACAAAAACAGCCATTTACCATAAGTTTTAGTCTTGTTTGAGGCGAAAAAACTAAAGGAGAAAGTCAAATAAATAGAAATGAAAGAAATTTGTTTTTGAGTTGCTAAGATGTCAAAATCTATTTAAACAAAAGTCATACAGTATTATGTGGTCATTATGTTGAAATTGCTAGTGAATGTAAATTAATGTAAATGTAAAGAAAATCAGTTTATACATAGTTTGACATTTCTTTTTTCTATACAAAAAAAGCAAACATTAAAATTTTCCAAAGCAGTCATGGCTACTTTCTACAATGCTCTGCATAGGTGCTGCTACTAAGAGTGTGATTTTTCAGCTATTAAAATAATTTTAAACATATGCGATTAGTTGTAGAATACCTTTTACATCAGTTTATTTACTGCAAAACATGCGCCTTGTTCACTCGCAGTGTATCCACTAAACTTTAAAGCTTTCGTTTTAAAACTCTATTAAAGTAAATGTAAAATATATTCAATAACTTTATTTACTGTTTTTACTAATATTTATTTTTTCTCTATAAATAGTAAAAAAAAATACTGTCATTCAAATATAATGATAGTTAAATCCTGTTTCCTTGTTTGTATATAAGCTAGTAATGCATACATGGTTACAGTATCCTCATATACGTAAACATACATGTCTGCTACTTGGATATAACATCTATCCATATATATTTTTTTACAATTTTTTTTCTGCTCCTGTTCACTCATGCATAGAGGAAGTCGTTTTATTATTTATTTATACTTGATTTCTTTAATGTATTCGATACGTATAAAAAAATTCTATATTTTATTTGTGGTTTAAAAAGATTAAACGTATTTTTAAAGTTAATTATAGAGTAGAGAGCATTTTCCTATTTGACATTTATATGCCACAATTTTCGTATAGGCAAAGAGAATAATATGTTTTTTTGTAATTTGTTTGAAATTGAATTTAAAATGTTGTGTTTTTTTAGGTTAAAAGTTATTTTTACAAAAAAATAACTTAAAGGAAATTTAATTTATGCATTTTGTGGCGGCTTTCGGCAGTTTTAATGTATTTTCTTAGAGCAAGCAACATTTGCAGCATTAACAACACCAGTCAACTGGCTAGAAAACAAACAATTTGTTTGATTAGTCCATACATTAGTTCATAGAATAATTCATAGACAAGTACATGAACTAATTGATGGACCAGCTCATTGACTTGTTTATAAACTAATACATAGATTAGTTCATCGATTAGTCTAAAAACTAGTTTATAAATAGATAGACATGTTTATAGACTAGTCTATAGACTAGCTCATCGACAAATTTGTAGTATATATCAATCCACATAGTCCATAGACCTTTCTATAAACTAGTTTAAAAACTAGACCATAGAATAGTTTAAAGACTAGTTCGTAGACTTGTCCATAGATCAGTTTATCGGCCACTTCATAGAATAGTTTATAGTCTAGTTCATAAACAAGTTCATAGACTAGTTTACAGACTAGATCATAGACCAGTTCAAAGTCTCGCTGATGGACTGGTTCATAAATTAGTCCATAGAATAGACAAGAGATTAGTTCTAGTTCAGTTCTAGTTCAGTTCTAGTTCAGTTCTAGTTCAGTTCTAGTTCAGTTCTAGTTCAGTTCTAGTTCAGTTCTAGTTCAGTTCTAGTTCAGTTCTAGTTCAGTTCTAGTTCAGTTCTAGTTCAGTTCTAGTTCAGTTCTAGTTCAGTTCTAGTTCAGTTCTAGTTCAGTTCTAGTTCAGTTCTAGTTCAGTTCTAGTTCAGTTCTAGTTCAGTTCTAGTTCAGTTCTAGTTCAGTTCTAGTTCAGTTCTAGTTCAGTTCTAGTTCAGTTCTAGTTCTAGTTCAGTTCTAGTTCTAGTTCAGTTCTAGTTCAGTTCTGAGAAAGACTATAGGACTTAGACTTGAATAAGCAAATTCAATTTATTGTTCAATTTTTTAGTATTATACACTTCAGATAACTTATTCTAAATTATTTCTATTTTAAATTATTTTTATTGCACAATTTTAGCCCAACAAACAGATACATACATACAAATATAGAACAGCTAACGACACTAAAACAATAAATTGTACATGCTGTAAACACACATCTGCCATTAAAAGTAAAATATCTTTACATCACATCCTATGTAGATGTTTGTATTTGATTTTATCTTGTCTTCCAACTATCAATCTCTTAACAATTACAATATTTATTAGCCATAAATATTAAAGATAAAAAACTGCAAGTAGTAAATACATTGATTGCTATTTTGCAAAACATTGTTTTTCCGAACTACAAAAATTTGCCATCTTGCATGCATCATTGCATCCTGCAAATAATGTGTGTGTGTGTATAGATTATGACGAAGAAACATATACATATATATATATATATATATATATATATATATATATATTATAATATATATATTATATATATATATATATATATATATATAAATATATATATATATATATATATATATATATATATATATATATATATATATATATATATATATATATATATTATATATATATATATTCCTTTTTTGAGTATCTTATTGATACAGTTTTTATGTTTTGTATTCAACAAAAAGCTAGTAAATTTTCTCAACAAAGTAATACATGCATGTATACATACATGCTTACAAGCAAAAATTTTGCAATACATTTTTCATTAGAATTTTTCATAGTTATAAAAAAACTTTCAACAAAAGTGTTCTTACTATTACAGATACAACACATCACAGCACGAGGTGATGAAATGTTCGTTTCCGTTGTTAGTTTAAAGTTGTAAATTTTCTATAAACTTTGTATTATAGTATTAGTGATAAATTTACATGTTCATATGATGTTTATATATTAGGGTTGTTTTTTTTTTGTATGATAAGGTATAGTTTTAAGGTTAAGGAGGATGAAGTTTACTTTTTTTGAGTACTTTTTGCAATTGTTAATTTATAGTCCTGTTAACTAATTACTAATTTAAGTCAAATGTTGCAAATTATGCAAAAAACAAAAACACCCTAATATATTTATTTATGATACATACAAGTCCTGAATTTGCCTTTATAAAAATATGCAACATTGTTATCCAATTTGTCATAAATCTATAAGTACCTAAATGTATTTATCCCAGCAGTTTTACATGTATACTTTGGCCTTATCTAACTTTGAATTTACTATTTGGTTGGGATCATTTATGTTTGCATTACTTGCAATACAAAATTGTGTTAAACGGTTACGTTTGTAATCTAGTTTATATTATAACATTAGTTTATTGTCTTTAAGTAAGCTAAAGAGTAGTAGTCATTCCATTCTCTTTCTTTATGCTTTCTGGTACATTACTTGTATATTCCTTAGTCAAGTCCATTAACTACTATACATGCTAGTTTATTGATTAACACATTAAATAGTCTATTGACTAGTTAACTCTTTAGCCCTTAGGCTATTTAAAATTCTCTTGAGTCAAACCACGATCAACGTTATAGTCTATGGACAAGTCTGTGGACTAGTCAACTGACTATTCTTCTGACTCATCTATGTTGTAGCCTTTTTTGCTAGACAATTGGCTATTTTGTGGAATGGTGTAATGACAAGTCATTTGACTAGCTTTTTCACTAATCATATAACTAGAGAATTACTATTGATTAGTTTTTTCAATAATCTATTTGCTGTTCTATTCGATTAAGTAGACTATATGGACTGGTCTACTAACAAACCCATAAACTAAACTACTGGCCAGTATCTGGACCAGTCTGTTTACTAGTTTTTTTTAACAATCTAAAGAAGAGAATAGTCCTGACTAGTCTATGAAATAGTATCTTGACTATTTTCTTGACTAGTCTCTTTACTAGTCTCATAAATAGTTCCTTGAATATTCTCTCGGCTAGTCTAGATGATCAACTAGTTATTTTGACTATACTCTATGGACTGGTCTACTAACAAACCCATGAACTAAACTATTGTATCTTGATCAGACTGTTTACAAGTTTATTAAACAGTCTATAGAGCAGTCTCCTGACTACATAGTCTATGAAATAGTATATTGACTGGTTTCTTGACATGTCTTTTTACTAGTCTCTTAAATAGTTCCTTGAATATTCTCTTGGGTAGTATAGTCTAGTCGATTAACTTATTATTTTTACTAGACTCTATGGAATGGTCTACTAACAAACCTGTGAACTAAACTATTGGCCAATATCTTGACCAGTCTGTTTATTAGTTTATTAGAATATTCTCCTGACTACATAGTTTATGCGGTAGTCTATGACATAGTATATTGACTAGTCTCTTAATTAGTCTCTTGAACATTCTATTGAGTAGTCTATTAACTTGTCTCTTGATTAGTCTCCTAGCCATTCTATGGACTAGTCTCTAGTTCTAGTTCAATAGCCTATTGACTAGATTTTTTCTAGTCAATTGAATAGTCTTTTGACTAGTCTCTTCTATAGAACGGTCTGTAGTCTATTGTTTAGTCTTTTTGACTATTGACTTGTCTATGGAATAGTCTATTAACTAATAGAGTAGTCTCATGACTTGTGTAGGGAACTCTTGACTTGTGTAGGGAACTAGACTATGAACTAGTTAGTGAACTAGTTAATCTATTCTAAAGAATACACTCTTCTCTATTTTATTGACTAGTCTCATAAATATTGACTAGTCTTTTTACTATTGACTAAGCCTATGGACTATTAACTAGTCTATAGACTAGTTTCTTGACTAATCTATTCACTAGTCTCTTGACAAATGTATAGATTATTTGACTGAGAAGTCAAGTCTATCAATTGACAAGGGATAGTCTAGTAACCAGATTATGCACTTAGGGTGGAAGGAGAGCGTTCTCAAATTAAAACCGTAATAAAAAATTTTAACTTTTTTATTGATTCAGATTGATCTTCAAAAACGGCAATAATGACCCACCCATGGATTAAGGGTATAGGGCAGGTTTGTCATTAGTAAAAGAAACAAAAAATTTTAAAAAATAAGAACTCATTTCACTATTTTAATGAATTAAACAAATAATAATAAATCAGTGAATATTTCACATAAACTAACAAAAAAAATAAATAAAAATTGTGACTTATTTTTCCATATTTTTAAAACATTTTGCTCAACATCACATTCATCAAATCACTTGTATTTTTGAATCCGAGCCTTCCTACATACATATATAGGATATTGTAAAGAAAGTATATGTATATTTCAAAGAAAGTAGTCCATTTGAATTAGCCAAAAAGAGTGCTGTGGATACAATTAATCTATACTGCCGGGTTATGTCTAATAAACAAACTATACATGTTTATATGTAATATGTTAATGTATCTGTGAAAACATATAAATTTATATTATAACGATTCTCATAAAACCCATGATGAAAAATGAAAGTCGAAGAAATGAAATAAAATCACATATAAAGAAAAAAGCCCCCAAAAGATAAATGAATTATAAACAGAAGTTTTCTAAGGATTTCTTGGAAAAGTTAGAAATTATCACAAAATAAAAATAATTAGATAGATAATTGTCTTATATGTTAACAAAATTATATCTATTTTATTAAACTGAATAAAAGCCTAACTTAGAAGCAAAAATCTTTAGTTTTAAATAGCTACCTTAAACTACAGGGCATGCATTCTATTTCTAAACTATTGATGACATCAATAAAGGCATTCTAACAAGTTTTTAAATTTTGTTTGAAATTTAAGAAATTTATTTTTGAAAAAGAAGTATATGTTTTTCTAAATTTAAACCAAAATTTCTAATAAAAACATATGCATTTGTTTTTTTGGTACCCATATTTTATAATAATTAAAAATAAATGTTCATGTGTATTAAATCCCCTAAAAACTTCCCATAACACTCAACTATTACAATAAATAAAGTCTAATTGTCAAATATTTTAATAAAATTTTTGTACTGCTAGTTCAATTTATTGCCTAATTATCATTATGGAAAATCTATGCTAAAATAGGGGAAAAAAATTAAATTTTTATAAAGAAATTAAAAATATGCGATAATTTGCATTTGATTGCACGAACAGCGTTAATTATCAAACAGAGAGTATTTAGCATTTTAACGACTATAAAGTTGCAGCAATAGTGAAGCAATAGAAAAAAATTTACCAACCGACAGACCTTAAATATAAAACCATAAATGAAACCAAACATTTTAAATGCTAATAATTAATGAAATGCAAAAACGTATCTACATATATACATATATTATGGATGCAATGAAACAAAAACAAATTTTGCCATAAACTACAGACATAGAAAAGCGAATAAATTATTTGGTTTTTAAATCTCATTTGAGGGAAATTCCAAAAAAAATATGAAAAAATAAATTCAACTATATATACAATACATTTAATTATTTCAAAAGAAATTCAGTTAACTGCTTTATATCACTGATTCATTATAGAGAAATTCACCCAACAACCAATATTTTGACAAGTCTATTAAGCAATCAATTGTCTAGTCTGCTGACTATTGACGAAATTGTGAAGAAATATATGGACTTATCTTCTGACTAACTTTTTCACTAGACTATTGTCTAGTATTTTAAGTGTTATATAAAGAAGCATATTAAGTAATCTACGATCTTGAACCAACCGTCTGACTATGTTATCCTACATTGATAAAGTTTTCAAAGTCAGAGTTCCTTCCAGGAGCGAATGGTGTAGAGGCAACCTACAGAGTAAAAATATATAGGACCTTTACAGATGGTTCTTGACTGCGGCGTTGGTTCTGGTGTCTTCCGTAAAGATGCTGGTATAATCATATCTCACCGTCTTCCCAACAATCGTAGCGTCTCTTAGGCTGAAATATTTGCAATAATATCAGCCTGTAGGGTACTACTCAGTAATTGCGACACCATACTGAATCTTTGTCGATAGACGAGCGGCACTGCTCTCAATTAACTTTTATACTACCATTTCCCTATTAGTAAGACAGTACAAGTTGGTCCTGCGCATAGAGAATACTTTGGCAGTGAACAGGCAGAAGAGCTTGCGCGAATTGGATCGGCTCTTGATATTTCCAACACCGTTTCAATTTCAACTGCTTTAGATTTTATTTTCAGATTCTTTCTTAACAAGGCTCCATCTACTTTTGATGGAATAACATTGACACATGAATGAGGCCAAGATATTATTGCCCTCCTTTAATGAGAAACGCACAAGACACATTATTAACCGAAGTAGACGGGACTTATCGAGGCTGATATCCGTAACAACAGGACATTGTATGATAGATAGACATGAAAGTCGGCTTAGGATACCCTTTAACGATCACTGTCGCAGTTGCAAAGACAGGGAAAAGGAAGAAATGGTCTTCCACCTTTTCTGTGAAAGCTTTACCCTGGCCGCAAAGAGAAACCGCTTCCTTGGCAGTTATTTCTTATCGAACCTTAGCGATATATCTGTATGTAAGCTTAATAACATCCTTAAATTTCTCACAGCTACAGGCTGTATATAATATTAAAAATACTACATATGACGAGTGGAGTGGTCCGGTCGAAATGGAATTTATTAAACTCTACTTGACAGTTTGCGTGCAGTGAACTACCACGTTAACCAACCAACCATGTACTTATCTTCGGATTTCTTTATGAACAAGTCTTTTCATATTATTTTTTTATACACTGAAGATTTTGAAATTTTTATAAATGTGTTCAACCCGTGTTGAGAAAAAGTACGATTCAGAACTTCATACATCAGAGCCTGGTGCTCGCGGAACTGCCATTCGCTATTACTTCATCCTAATGCAGCTATCTTTGTATTTAAGGGCAGTCTTGTTTCCGTTTTGCGGTTTTGTAGATAGTTATAACGTTCAGTTATTAATTTTTTCACTGCCTCCCAATTATTTTTCGATCGAAGCATAACTCCAACTGCATTTTCTGCTGACAGATCTTCGCCAACAACTATCTTTATCAGGTGCATTTGGCTTGTGAAGAGCATGCAATGAAAGACTTCATAATTTTCAGTTTTATCCCAATTGGTGCATTCCGGACATCTGAGAGAGTCTGGCCTAGTAGCACCAGTCTATGATTTAGTATATGGATGGATCAATAGACTAGTTTATGGACTAGCTTTAAGACTAGTATATGGACCAATCTCTTGAATACTAGGAGTATTTGAGCTAGTCTATGATTAGTTCAATTGGTTTGCCTATTAGTCTAGACTAGATATTGGAATGGTTTATAGATTATTCATTAGATTTGTCTATGATTAAACTATGTTGATATCTATTGAATATAAAAATGACCAGTCCATTGTCTATGTTAAGTTATTTTTAAGTGTATCGTTTTTATTCCAATTTTTTAATTCAATTTTATTTCTATTATAATCCAAAAATACTTTTATTCGCCTTTTTACTCAAAATTTTCATTTAGTTAAGAATATTGTCGCAATAAGTAGTTGAATCTTTAAATAGTAGCACTATAGTTAATATGATTGTTTAAGTGGTAATATGTACATGATTCAACTTACTATTTCCAATTAAAACAAAAATTCTCAAAACAAAAATAACTTTTTTCGTACTTACTTTGTTTAGGAAAAAAACATACTTACCGTACATCTCAAACACCTAGAACCAAGTGTGAAGACTTTGAACTAATCTAGGGATTGTACTTGAACTGATTTTGTCTTGTGTGTAGTCCAAGGTATTGACTAGTCTGTCGACTGGTTTTTGAAATAGTTTTCAGTTTGATCTAAATACTAGTATATTAGTTAGTATATAGATCTTTCAATTGACTATTTTATTTAATTTTCTAGGGACTAGTCTATTTTATAGGAAAGATTTCGTAACACAACAAATTATCTAGTTAAATTTAACGTTTTGAAACAAGTAAATGTTTGTGTTAAACTACTAAAACTAATTTATAGGCTTTGAGGCTAAATAAACTTTAAGTTAACAATTGTTTATTATATCTGACTGGAAAGAAAAATCACAGTTAGTACCTCCTATCGCACACACACATACACATCCTTAAACATAATAATAAGTCTGCAAATAGTATGTTTAAATAACATTACTTAATCATGATCAATAGGCTAGACCTTAAAAAGAAATTCCTATAAAGTAACTCTAATAGATAACAATTTTCTTAAAATATTGTTTTCGACTTTAATGTTTTTTACTTTATTTAAAAAAGAAGAAATAATTACTTAACATTTGCCCTGGTTCAAGTTATTCTATAACATTCAATTTTCCTGGTATTAGTTTTAGTAGAATAAAAAAAAATTAATCTTATTTATAAGGACTATTCTAATACTCATTAGAAGTAAATATGTCTTTTGTGTCGGTTCTGATTTCATTTATCCTGTTACTAACACACATCTGGCAATGTTTGTATAAAAATTTCCTTTAGTGTTTTTCGGTACATTCCATGTTTTTTCTAAGACCTTTTCTTTATTTGTCGTTTTCTTTCCAGTCTCTGCCCAAAAAAAATTTTTTCTTAACAATTTGTGTACTTTTAGCCTGTTTACTTATTATGGTAGAATATACACATACATACATATGTATGTGTGTATTTTCAGTTAACTATATTGTTATGTATTCTTGTAGTTTATATATTTATTCTAGAAAACGCAGTAATAGACATTGAAGTTTTTTTGTAAACTTTGTTTTTGGCTAAATTAGGAAGTTTGAATTATTTAAAGTCAAAGAGTTGAAATTTTAAAATTGAAAATAATATACGAAAAATGTCATACATTCTATGAAATGCTTTATGTCCATCACATGTGGGATTTTTCCTCAAGTTTTTTTTGTTTAAAAAAGCCATTTGCGGCTACGTTCAGCTAGTTATAGCGTTTAGCTTATAATTTTTTCACTACCTCCCAGTTACTTTCCGGGCGAAGCATTTTCTGTTAACAGGTTCTCACCAACAAGTATCTCCACCTTGCACCTTTGGGTTGCAAAGCGCGGGCAATGAAAGAGTACGTGCTTTGCAGTTTCCTCCCGATTGGTGCATGTCGAACATCAGAGATATATACATATATATACGTAGTTTCTAATCAATAGACTAGTTTATGGACTAGCTTTTAGACTAATGGACGAATATCTTGACCCCTGGAAGTAACTGAGCTAGTCTTTGAATTAGTCAGTTTGAAAAAGCCATTTTTGGCCCTTTTCGAAACGTAATCACTGCTCGTATGCAATTTTATTTATAAAGTATTGTATGTCATTTAATTGTCCATTCTATCAGTATTAAAATAAGGGCTTTATATCTGGCATATCATCTCCCTTTTTCGAAATATCTTCAGCTTAAACTTGATATAAAAACAAAAACTCCATTTTTTGTGCATTTCGAAGTTGACAGAAGGACATTATTCAGTCGAATCAGAAAGTAGTTTAGAGTTAATAGGAACATTCCCAAATAGCTCGCTTTTTTTGGGTTATTTTCACCGTTAGCCTGATGTAATGATAAATGGACAAAAATTTTATTTTTTCGTAAATTTTAGACTTGACAGACGGACGCACGGACGGACGGACGGACGGTCATCGTTAAGTCTAGTCGAGGGGTGGTTTTGAGTTAATAGGAATATCCTCAAATAGCTGCAAATTGAGTATTTTTATTCATTATAAACAATTTTTACATAACCATTCGAACTATAGCAGTTTATGGTAAAAATACCATCAATATTGTGAAAACCACTTTAGAAGTTTTAGTTGAAGAAATATTGTAGATGAAAGATGATATGAAGTAAATTAAACCTTTACTTTATAGTTTCCACTTTTACATGGAAAACAATATTTTATAAATAAATTTGTCTTGGATCTTTTATAATGTCTCAAAATTCAGATTCTGCTCGGCTTAGTCCTTTAGAAACTTTAAGCTTGGTTTTAGGGTTTGGACTTTTTTCAAAATTTTTGAGTCATAGAAATATAACGATATACAGTCAATACTAAATTAATTAAAGAGCAGTGTATCCAAATTTTGTCTTAGGTTATGTACATTTTTCAATGGATCTCCAAAGATTTAGTGCCTCAGTGTCATTGTTGCAAGAGAGTGATCATTTTCTCGCCCCTAGCCACCTGACTACCCAGGTGACCAACCATTTTAACGAGGACGTCAATCGTCACTCTACACCCTATAAAGAGACAGTCAAAAAACGGTCAATAACGGTCAAAGGAGTTCTTAGAAGTCAGTCCCATTACTAGCTATTTAACTGGCGCTACTTTTCTTGCTATAAAACTAGGACATGGATGTGTTCTAATAGTAGCGATATACTTTTATTCTTGATGAATGGAACGAAACATGAGAATTGGAGCTAACAGGTGGTAAGATATTAAATGAAATAAAGATTAAAAGTTTCAAGTGTCTACTCTCTGGAATACTATGGGACATCAATGTGACGATTGACCCGAAAGATATAAATTTGAGACAACCAGATGGTGGCATATTATTCCTCCAAAGTAACAACTTTCGGAAGTACAAAAAGAAAAAAACAACTTTTAAGAGTATAATCTCTAGGTTACTTGAGGACAGTAAAGAGACGACTGTCTCCGCTCCTGCTTACAAAGAGGACACTAAAGTGACGACTGTCTTCATTCTCGATTACAAAGAGTACATTCGTCACGAATGACCCAAAACATACGAATTACAATCATCCAGGTGGTTAATTATTAGTGGAAATTACTGTCTTTTTCGTATGCATTGACTCTTTGTCGAACTGCTGGGATGTCATGCTTCCTAAATTTTTACTTTAGTAAAGTTGTAGCGATCTTGTCATAAATAACAAAAATCGTAAACATTTTTCCATTTGAAGTAAAATTGTTTACACTGTTTTTATGAACGACACCTGTACGTATACGTGTTAATGATTTATTAATATTACAAATATCAAGTATACGCCCAATTTAGAAGAGTACTTGAAAGTAACAAAACATCGTTTTTTTTATAATACTTGGCGATTTTGATTCAAAAATAGATTTTCGTACTATCGTTAAGTCGAATCAATAGGAGCATCCTCAAATACTTGTAAATTTGCTATTTTTGTTCATTATAAACAATATTTACAAAGCCTTTCCCACTGAAGAAATCTCGTGGAAGAAAAATGATATGATGTCGATTAAACAATATACGGACATTCATACTCGATAAATGACAAGAAAAAATTTGCTGCCTGGGTGTCATTGTTGCAAAAAAAGTTATCATTTTCTAAGGCTCATGTCATGCAAACTGTTTAGAATTTTGTAAAGTTGTAACGATCTTGTCATAGATAACAGTAATTGTAAATATATAAAATCCAAAAATCATTCATTTTCCATTTTATGTAAATATTTTAACACAGTTTTTATGAACAACACCTGTACGTATACGTGTTAATGATTTATTGATGTATTAAATATCAAGTATACGCCTAATTTAGAAAAGTACTTGAATGTAACAAAAATCTTTTTTTTATATTTTTTTGCGGTTTTGATCTATTATATCATAAAATTAGTAAAGGGTTTGCTTAAATACTATTTCGTAATATACATGACAATTTCGTAAATATTTTGAAAAAAAATAGTTATGAAATTTACAGTGCATGTACTTCATCATTATGTTTAGTAACATTTTTTTAATAATATTTAGAAGTATATTGAGAATAATTTATTGACATGTTCTAAACAAACAACAATTTAAAAGAAATATATTCAGTTCCCTTATATTACTGTACATTTTTATACTTCTTTTCATTTAAGTTTTATTTGTTAACATAAATTTTCCTTGAAAATTAAAAGAAAAAAAAAAAAACAAAAATTGAAACAGTAAAGAAGCTCTGCTGCCACTGTTAACTGTAAGAGTTCTAATAAAAATGGTATAATATTTTAAATACACACATAAAAGAAATAGAAAGAACAATTTTTATTTTTGGACATTTTCTCATACATTTCAATTAGACTGAAGGCGAAATGTCAAAGGAAAATAATCATCGTATACTTTATGTATGTATGAATATACACAAGTACATTTTTGACATAAAAACATAAGTATATAAGTGCAGAAACAGGAAATACATACATATATACATTAGACTGACTCAATTTCTAATTAAAAGTATACATTTTAAAGTTGTTGTATAGTTTATGAGAGAACATAATTTTTTTTGGAAAACATCTAAAGAAAAATTGAATATTTAAAGAGACGCTGTCTTCATTGAAAAAAGGTGACAAATAGAGAGTTAAATTTTAAAGCCAGTCTAATAAACAAATATTTGTATACAAATACACTTATACAATTTTAGCAAATACATACCCTTTTCAAATGTCATTTTATTTATAAAATTATATATAAACGAAAAAATATAAAACATTTGAAGAAATATGAAAAGAACATAATGTGTATGAAAATATTAGCAACAATATTTTTTTTTTTCTAAATATTCTGTGAAGCAAAGTAAGAGCATTAGAAATGTCTCAAAAGGAAGACTCTCAATGGAGACTTGAGTCAGACATAAACTGAAACATTTAGTTTATATTCTTATTAATTTTTTTTTGTTAAAAAAAGATACAATAAATTTTTATTTAAATAAAAGATTTTGAATAGAGGCTAAGCTTAAAAAGGAGCGATCATTAGACAAATTTGTAGTACATTTTATGTAGTTAGGAGCTAAAACGACCAAATCGGAAGGTCCAGATGTAAAATAGTGATAAAATAATAAAGCGATTTCAAGAATTTCCCACAGTCGTTTTTCAGCACTAGAAAAACGACTGCACCATGTGCACAAGATTTACTGAATTTCGGTCATTATACCTTTCACCACTTTGATGTTTGTAACGCATGATATTAGTTCATCTAAAAGTATACCAATCGGCCCAGGATCATTTTCTGAGTAGATTTATCTATGTCCGTCTGCCTGCCTGCCTGAGTGTCTGTCTGTCTGTCTGTCTGTCTCTCTGTTTGTCTCTCTGTCTGTCTCTCTGTTTGTTTCTCTGTCTGTCTATCCAATGAAACTACTACAGTTAATTCAATGCATTTTGCACATCATATTTTATGGTACCGGAGACAAAGCCTATTGAAAATGGTTAACATCGATCCATTATTTCATTGTAACGCACAATGATATTGATTCACCTAAAAGAATACCAATCGGCTCAGGGTCGTTTTCTGTCTGCCTGTCTGTCTATTTGTCTGTCTGTCTGTCTGTCTGTCCGTCTGTCCATCTAATCAAACTACTACAGTTAATTCAATGAAATTATGCATTCATCATTTTCTATGGTACCGGAGACAAAGCCTATTAAAAATGGTTAACATCGATCCATTATTTCACCTAGGATAGGGTATTATATGATCGATATTGCCCGATTATAATTTCTTATATGTTTTCGATCCGAATACTTTTTTGTGTTACAACCATCGCAACAAATCCATTATGTTGGCGCAGGGTCGATAGAGAACTTCTCAAAAACATATCTTATAGATTTATCAAAGATTTAGAATTCAAAGATGTCAGTGGTCTTCAAAATTTCTTTCAATAGATGTCGTGAACATCTGTCGTGAAGGCCTTATTTCACAATTCTACTTTAACACTTACAATCTAAGCTATTAGACGACTAACCACCGGCTTTTTTGTCTCAAGTACCGTGTGATGATGACCTCTATTTATTCATCTTAGACATAATTGGTAGACGTAATCTGTGGTCTTCTGGAAGTTACTTGCAATATATGTCATATAGCTTGCCCTGAATATCTGTAATGACGTCTTTGTGCGACGGTTTACTTTTAAATCCCTTGGATGTGCTGTTAGACAAATAACCACAGGTCCTTTGTGTGAAAACACTTTACTAAAGTAATATGTTATGATGAGGTCATCATTGATTCGGTCCAGATGTAGTCGGTAGACCGAATCAATCAAATAAGCTAAGGACAAGTTGTTATTCGCAGACAACACTCGGTGGTTAGTTGGAAACGAACAGAATTGAGTCTAAACTTACATATATCCGATATGTGCATTCAAAAATATGGGAAGTGCTGGATCCATATATACTCCCACAGTTACTTCTTGCTGAGGTATCTGTTATCTTCTGTGGGCTTACTTCGGAAAAAAAAAGTTAGGTTCTTAGGCTTTAAACCAACATTATATCCTCGCGAGTTTGTGTTTAAACACAAAGAGACCTCTCCAATAACCGAGACAGGACTACATCCAAACTGTGCCCAGAAGTCTCCCAGTTCCCATTGTATCAGATTATTTGAGATATTTTTCGACCCCAGATCAAATAATTCCCTGGTAAAGACTTATAAAAGATGTATCCTTTTGATTTAACATCAATCCATTTCCAATTTTACTCCCACAATTACTTCTCTCTGGGGTATTTGTTGTCTTCTTTCGATAGAGAACAGATTCTCACAGTTACTCCGATAGCTTATCTCGAGATATTGATTTTCCGCAAATTTGTATTTCAACCCAAAGAGACCTCAACAATACATGGGACAAGACTGGGCTACAGCAAATACTTCAATAGTCTGTCTGAAGACAAGCGTATAGCGTTCTGTATCGATCGATACGATTAGCTTTTGAACGGGACATGATGGCATAGCTACACAATTAGTTTTAACAGGTTTTGCGATATCTTGCCGAGTTTAGAGCACAACCTTAGCAGCTTTGGTGTTGATTCGATTGGAGGACCGGGTTTCATATACGATCTCTAAAGTTTCTAGTTAACACAATATATCCATTGAATTGTCGCAGGATAAATACCAAGATTTCTTCCCACCAATGTCCATGCATTTATACACTTCAAGGACATTGCCTGCATTGAAAAATTAAAACCTATTATTTCATTAAATATTCGCTTAATAAAACATTTAAGCATAATCTTCTTTTCAATTTCCCTTTAAGACTAAATTTTTTTTCCAATATTAACTATGTATAATCAGATAATTAAAAGTCTTTTAAAACTTTCCATTTGAATTCATATCAAGCTCCTCAACCATTACGGTATATAACACAAATGTTTGCCAAAAAAGAAATTCCTTTAACTTAATTTTTAAAGTCAAAAAGAAATGAAATACAAAAAGGAATCTACGTTCGCATTAATGAAATATATTTTTCAAAAATGAAGGAACACTTAAAAATCGATAATATTCCTTTTCTTTGAATATTTCTTTGCATAAAGTTACTTGGACTTTATTTGCCTTTACAGACGACTTGTTATATCAAAACAAGTAATTTCTTTAAGAATATGCCCTCCTTAGTGAGAATATACCTTTTATATTATATTTATTAAGCATTCCTATTTTGTCCAAGAATTAAGTAAGAAAAAAAAAACAAATCAAGTCAAGTAAATGAAATAATTTCTAAGATAGAAAAAAATTATTTTCTGTTTATGAATATTTGTTAAGAGGATTAAAAGTAATATTGTTCATTTTTTTCTTAGTCAGCATATTTTTCTGTGTTTTTTTTTTTCGCTGAGCTGTGCTATCAGTATTTTTGCATCTTTAACCAAAGTATAAATTTTTCTGCGAGAAATTCTGTAATTACTAAAGATATAATTATATTCTTTGAACAATGTTGAAAATATGAGAACTATATTTATTAGCAAGACAGCATACTTAACCCATTAGACAACCGCCTTAGAAATAGTTTAATTAAAATAAATTTGAAAGATGTCAAATTTGGTACATGATCTTTCATTATACCAGGTTCGAAGCCTATTGAAAATGCTTAATATCGGTTCATTATTTTACCTAGTCCCCGTACAAATGAACCCCCGAATAGGACTTTTAAGTTCATAATTATGTTTAATTTATTTGTATCTCAACTAAAAGCTGTAAAACCACGTTCCATACTATCCTTGATGACCCTCATGAACTTTGTATCTATAGGGCCCCTTTTGACTCCAGCCCCTATAAAGAGCCCCCTTCAAAATTTTGCTGAAATGTCCACAATTTTATTCAACAATAAATGTCTGTTAGATAGATAGATAGATAGATAGATAGATAGATAGATAGATAGATAGATAGATATATAGAAAGATAGATAGATAGATAGATAGATAGATAGATAGATAGATATATAGATAGATATACAGATAGATAGATATATAGATAGATAGATAGATAGATAGATAGATAGATAGATAGATAGATAGATAGATAGATAGATAGATAGATAGATAGATAGATAGATAGATAGATAGATAGATAGATAGATAGATAGATAGATAGATATAGATAGATAGATAGATAGATAGATAGATAGATAGATAGATAGATAGATAGATAGATAGATAGATAGATAGATAGATAGATAGATAGATAGATAGATAGATAGATAGATAGATAGATAGACAGATAGAGAGATAGATAGATAGATAGATAGATAGATAGATAGATAGATAGATAGATAGATAGATAGATAGATAGATAGATAGATAGATAGATAGATAGATAGATAGATAGATAGATAGATAGATAGATAGATAGATAGATAGATAGATAGATAGATAGATAGATAGATAGATAGATAGATAGATAGATAGATAGATAGATAGATAGATAGATAGATAGATAGATAGATAGATAGATAGATAGATAGATAAATAGATAGATAAATAGATAGATAGATAGATAGATAGATAGATAGATAGATAGATAGATAGATAGATAGATAGATAGATAGATAGATAGATAGATAGATAGATAGATAGATAGATAGATAGATAGATAGATAGATAGATAGATTAGTTAGGTAGTTAGTTAGTTATTTAGTTATTTAGTTATTTAGTTATTTAGTTATTTAGGTAGTTAGTTAGTTAGTTAGTTAGTTAGTTAGTTAGTTAGTTATTTATTTATTTATTTAGTTAGTTAGTTAGTTAGTTAGTTAGTTAGTTAGTTAGTTAGTTAGTTAGTTAGTTAGTTAGTTAGTAATTTAGTTAGTTAGTTAGTTTGTTAGTTAGTTACTTAGTTTGATTGTTTTCTTGTTTGTTTATTTGTTTATTAGTTGGATAATTACTAAAACTAAATTACTAAACGTTCTACTTGTAAGCGTATCTGTAATGACTTATTTCTCTGTCTCTCTATTTTTGCTGCTTACAATGTAATCTTATAGTCGATCCTAACCCGGTAGACACCACTTATCTAAAATTACCAAAAATATTACCATACCTTGTGTAATGTCAAATGTCTTCCCTACCATATTTCTACTTTATTGATATGAAAAATTACTACAATTTCTTTTTATCAGAATTTACGAGCTTTAATTACAAAAATATTTTACTTACTGAAGTGTTACATTTCCATTCGGTTAGTTTTATTGACAATCATAAATATTTACACACTCATTTTAGAATTTATTAATTTAAATTATTTTCACATTGTTTAGTCCTTGTTATTATGTAAAATTAGTTAATTGTTATTGAATATTAAATCAAAGTATATGTGTGTATAAAGATTCAATTATAATCAAAATAATTATAAATACACAAAAGTTTAAGTGTAAATATGTACATATAAATACTTAATTATTATTTATCTTTTGTCCCACTTGAGAGCATTTTGACATCATTAGTCTAAGTTGTAGGCAATACTTATGGAAATGCATGTTATTATACACCTTCCTCTGTCCTTTTACAAATACATTGTTGCACATAAATAGAAATAAGGATACTATTGTAATGGAATTTTGTTTCAAAACAATATTCTATGAATATTATTTGTTATTCGAAGTCTTATTTATTAACTTGCTAGATGTATAACAGTGTTCGTTTAAAGGCATAATTAAGTCTATGCGATTTTATATTTTTAAGTTAAACTCATACTTAAAAAAAATTGTTCTCTACAGTGACCCTAAGTTCAAAAAGTAATAAATCTGTAAAACAGTTACATCCTTTATTATATTTTATCTTAGAAAAAAATCAATACATAATTCTTAACTCTAAGTTTTCTTACCCACTGTTTTTTTCTGCATCTGTTCACATTGTGCCTTTGTCACCAACAATTACCATAACAACTTATAAATACAATTGCACTCATACGTTCCATATAAAATACTTTGTTTAATGCTTCAACATCTATTTGTATGTTGATTTCTTATATTGAATTAGTTTGTAAAACACACAATACATGTAAGTTAGATTTATATGTTCGAAAACAGGAGCGTTACATATGGTGAAATTATAAAGGGCACTATACAGAGGCCTCTCAGCGAATCAAAGTTATAATTTTTTTCATTACATAAACATTCCTCATATATGTATACGATGAAAATTTAATCAAGTCAAGACTATAGTCTAGTCTACATACTAGTATTTTCTATAGAGTAGTGTATAGTCTAGTATATAGTCTAGTCTATAGTCTAGTCTATATACTAGTCTTGTCTATAGAGTAGTGTATAGTCTAGTCTATAGTCTAGTCTATAGTCTAGTCTATAGTCTAGTCTATAGTCTAGTCTATAGTCTAGTCTATAGTCTAGTCTATAGTCTAGTCTATAGTCTAGTCTATAGTCTAGTCTATAGTCTAGTCTATAGTCTAGTCTATAGTCTAGTCTATAGTCTAGTCTATAGTCTAGTCTATAGTCTAGTCTATAGTCTAGTCTATAGTCTAGTCTATAGTCTAGTCTATAGTTTATTCTATAGTCTTGTCAATAGTCTAGCCTATAGTCTAAACAATAATCTATTCTATAGTCTAGTCCATAGTCTAGTCTATAGTCTAGTCAATAATCTATTCTATAGTCTAGTCCATGTGCTAGAATATTGGTTAAGATTTTGTCTAATCAATTGACTTGTCTATTGATTTCATAATCTTCTCCTGTTTCTTCCCACGGAGCAACGTCTCTGCTTAAGTGCTTTTACAAATATGATCTATGATGACATTAAATTTGCATCTGGCACACTGGTGTGCTATTGACAGCTTATGTTTGGTATAAGTGTGAAAACTTTGATTCAACAACATGTTCTCGTTGCAACTACAATTCACTAGGGAATATTTTGTGTATACAAATTATTAAATATATAACACAAGAAACTCATAGAACTGAATAATTGTACAAAAATAAATGTGTAAATGATTAGTATCTACTACTACATGTGTAGTTGAGAATAGGCAAATAAATACTTGTTAGTAGCAACCAGTAAATAAATACAGAAATTATTAAAGAAATTTTTATAATGAAATAAAAGAACTTAAATGAAGTATTAATTAAGTTGCAAAATACCTACTTTCAGCTGATTTTTTAATGAGTTTTATATGTTTTTTTAAAGTTTATTTTCATTTAATTTTACTTTACTAAATGTCAAAATTTCTTTTGATTATTCCTACTAAGCTTAATTTACTTCTTGCCACCTGTTACCTTTTTTAATTTACTTCTGCAGATGTGCAATGACCCAAAATATTCTTATTTAATTTGTGCATTTACTTTTTCAACCATTCATTCCGTTTCTTTCAGGGGCTATTGTAATTTGTTCTCATAAGTTTTTTTTTTCTATTTAAACTGATATTTTCATGCCAAATTTACCAATTGTTAGAGAAATTAGAAAAGAAAACTGTAAAAAGAACAATAAAATATATAAATCAAAGAAAGCCTCAATGAAACACAAACAAAATAATGAAATAAATTTAAAACTCTTTGGATTTGTAAGAAAGTTTGAAATAATTTAATATAACCGTGATGTGGTAGAGTTTGAAACATCCGGCAAACATTTGCTACATAGTAAAGTAAATGATTGTGATTGTAGGGGTGCTTAAGTAAAAGTTGTTAATTAATTATAAATTGTATTTTTTTTCTGCGATTTAGTAGTAGCTATAAAAATTTAAAAATTTTTAAAAAAATTGTATTTAAAAAAAAATTCTTGAGATCGAAGCAACGCAACAAGTCTATGTTTATGAACCAGTTCTTAGACTAGTTAATAGACTATTCTATTGTCTAGCCTACTTAATAGCTAGTGGATTGGTTTTTGAACCAGTCTATTGACCTGTCTCTAGACCTGTCTTTGGGCTGTCTGTTGAACAATCTGTGGATTAGTATATTGACTAGCATATTGACTAAACTATTGAACATATTATTGATTAGGTTTTGTATATACTAAGGATCAGTTTATGGATTATTCTACTTATTAGTTTATAGACTTTTGATTAGCATATTGACTACTTCATTTACTAGCCTATTGATTAGGATATTGACTACTCCTTCGACTAGTCAATTGGCTAGACTATTAACCATATTGTTGACTATGCAATGTCTATGGACTCGTCTATTGACAAGTCAACGAACTAGGCTATTGACCAGTAACTAGTTTGGTTCACAGACTTGTCAATAGGCTGTTTTATATACTATTCAAAATACTATTAATCAATATATTATTGATTATCTATAGACCAGACTATTGGCTAATCCATTGAATAATATTTTGACTAGTCTCTTGTCATGTTCATAGTCAGGTCAGCAGCCTAGTATTCTGACTATTCTATGGGCTGTTGTCTGTCAACAAACCAGACTGTAATATATAGACTATTGAATTGTCTATAGTACAGTATGTTGACTAGTATATGGTCCAGACTATTGACTTGTCTATGGAAGAGCCTATTGACTAGTGTATGGTCCAGACTATTGACTAGTCCATAACTGACTAGTCTCTAGTTATGTCTATGGGCAAGTCTACAGCCTATAATATTGAATATTTTTTGGACCTTTGTGTAGCCAATGAATCAGACTACGTGTTTATCTATTTATTTAACCTATTAAAAATCTATTGAGTTTATGAACTGCCTATGGTCCGTACTATTGACTTGTCTCTTGAATAGCCTATTAAATAGTCTAAGGCCCAGCCTATTGATTAGTCCATGGAATAATATATTGTCTAGACCATGTTCATGATCAGGTCTGCAAACTAGTACACTGAATATTCAGACTTGTCTATGGACCAGTTTAATGACTAGTCTTTGGCCCAGACTATTGATTAGTCCATGGAATAATATATTGACTAGTCTCTAGTCTCATCTCTATAGATAAGTCTACAGACTGTTCTATGAGCTGTTGTGTAGCCAATGAACCAGATTATAAAATAGTTTATTGATTTATTTATAGAATCGATTTCTGACCAGTCTCTGGAATAGTCAATTAACTAGTCTAGTATGTTGGTCTATTAACCATCTATTGAGTAGTTTATGAACTGGTCTATGGACCAGACTATTGAGTAGTCTCTAGATGTGTCTATGGGGATGTATACAGACTGACATATTTACTAATCGATGGTCTAGGCCATTGAATATCTATCGAGTAGTCCACAAACCAGTTGGTAGAATATTCTATAGACCAGACGATTTACTAGTATATGGAGCAGTTAATTAATATACTAGGCTTTAGAACAACTCTTGACCATTTAAGGAACTGCTGTATGTATAAGTATAACTGGTGTTTGAAAGAGACAATCGACATGTCTATTAAATTGGCTACACAGAAAGAAAAATCTTTATGTGTTTTATACTTTCCCACTTAATTCAATCACTTTTTCACTTATGTATTTTATTTTGAAATCAAGAACGAATGGAGCTCAAATCAAGAACATTTTTGGATAAATTCATTTGTTTTTGTGAGTGCATATTCTGGGCTTTGGAATTTATATCAAGTAGTTTATAAACTTTAATTTAATTTCTATTTTGCTAAATTTTGAAATCAAGAACGTATCGAGCTTAAATCAAGATCATTTTGGAATAAACTTGTTTGTTTCTTTGTGAGTGTATGGACTAGGCTTTGAAGTTTATATCGAGTAGTGTACGTTCAATTGATAGACCGATGGACTAGATCAGCTTCTTGACTAATCCATGAACTAGTTTATGGACTAGTCTGCGCGCCATATATACAAAATTCCAGCATTTTCAATATTATTATACCCTACACCACTATAGTGGGGAGGGTATTATACGTTTGTGCTGATGTTTGTAACATACAAAAATATTGGTCCAATACCCACCTTAAAGTATACCGATCGATTCAGAATCATTTTTTGAGTCGATTAAGACATGTCCGTCCGTTCGTCCGTCTGTCCGGCTGGCTGGCTGTCCATGTAAACCTTGTGCGCAAGGTACAGGCCGCAATTTTCAAGATACTTTGATGAAATTTGGACCAAGCATGTTTTTTGGCACAAGGACGAAGCCTATTGAAAATGGTTGAAATCGGTCCATTATTTCACCTAGCCCCCATACAACCGTACCTCCCGATTTGAACTTTTTATGCTATAATTACGTCAAATATTCTGCTATCTCTCTAAAAATTGGCACAAATAAGTTTTATATAAGTATAAATGATACTGCAGATTTTCGTAAGGATCGGCCTATATTTGACCCTAGCCCCCATACAAACCCCCCTTCAAAAAATGACTTAAACGTCTAAAATTGACTTGTAACCATTTGTATCGCAATGAAACTCTACAAAACTAACTGTTATTTAGAAATATATCCTTTTCCCAAATTTACCGAGGATCGGTCCATATTTGACCTATATAAAGCCTCATTTAGAAATTTTAGATTTTTATCAATAAATGGCTTAAATATTTTGGAATTATGGTAATATTCAACATAAAAGTTTCTTTACAAAAAATAAAAATTTTATAAAAGTAAAAATTGTAAAAATATACTCATGGTGTAGGGTATTATATGGTCGGCCATGCCCGACTATACTTTCCTACTTGTTATCTTTTCTACACCACTTATAAGCAACACCCTTTAAAAATTTAAAAGTACAACTACTGCTACTAGCATTTCTACTTTTAATGATTTATGATGCCAGCCGTATCTTTTAGCATGAAAATCGAATATAAAATTGATGGATTTTAGGGAGAAAAAACACACACACAGAAAGAAAGAAACCAACCGCTAGAATATAAAGGTGTGAGTTATAAATTAAATATTGGCAAAAAAAACAAGAAAAGAAAATTAAAAAAAAAAAAACGTAAAAGAAAGAAAAATCAAACTCAAACTAAAACTTACAACAAGTTTAATAAAGTTGTAGTTGCTTGTTATTTTAACATCACCTGTTTGACACGACGATACGAACGTAAGACAAGGGATGGGAAGTTCCAAAGAAGTTTAAGAATTTAATCTGTTACAAATAACAAAATACAAGTTACTGCAAGAAACAAGACATCACTAGTAAGAAGATAAAGTGGAAAAAATCTACAAATATCTTTTAAAGCTTTAGGATTAAAAGAAGAAGAAAAAAGTTAAAATAAAACAAGTTGAAATAGAAAAGAGAGTTTAAATGGTACTAAGCAACTGAAATAAACTCCTGCTGTTGTGTGGCTAAGGGACTTCAGCGCAAACCTTCCTTAACTTCTAAGCAGAACGATTTCCAACAATATTTTATTTATGACCACCACAGCACAACAGCGAACTAAACAAATTACTTACTTGATACATGACAGCTTCACAGTCTAACTGATTGGCTAGCGTATCTGGATTTATGCCTGTTTGGTTGGTTGCTTCGAAAGCAAATTGAATATATCTTGTTTTTGTTTTTTGGTTTTTTACTTATTTATATTTGTTTAGGCTGTAATGATTTATGACCATGGCCATGGTATTACATGAAATATTTATTTAATAGACTCTTAAAATTTTACATTTTTATATCTTGTTTAAACAGGAAATAAAATACATAACTCCGATTTTCTCTAAATTATAAATTCAGCAATTATTTAGCAATTTTCCATTCGAATACTTTAATTTTGTAAATTTTTTTGTAATAGTCTTTTGCATATTTGATTAAACTAAAGATGATGGAGCTGTCAGTCCTTTATCAAGGAATGTAATAAAGATTAGATTAATAATGCACACTGGGACAGAATCAATGGAATTTTATCAAAATTTTCTTATAGAAAAATATCGATAGAATTTTCTTTTTTTCTCTATCGATAGAATTTTCTTTTTTTTAGAAAAATATCGATAGAATTTTCTTATTAAAAAACTTTCTTTTTATAGAAAATTTTCGATATATTTTTCTTTTTATAGAAATTTTCGATAGAATTTTTTTTATAGAATATTATTAATAGAATTTACTTTTTGTAGAAAATTTTTGACAAAATTACCTTTTAAAAGGAAATTTTCCATAGAATTTTCTATTTGTAGGAAATTTTCAATAGAATTTTCTTTTTATAGAAAATTTTCGATAGAATTTTCTTTTTATAGAAAATTTTCGATAAAATTTTCTTTTTATAGAAAATTTTCGATAGAATTTTCTTTTTATAGAAAATTTTTGATAGAATTTTCTTTTTATAGAAAATTTTTGATAGAATTTTCTTTTTATAGAAAATTTTCGATAGAATTTTCTTTTTAAAGAAAATTTTCGATAGAATTTTCTTTTTATAGAAAATTTTCGATAGAATTTTCTTTTTATAGAAAATTTTCGATAGAATTTTCTTTTTATAGAAAATTTTCGATAGAATTTTCTTTCTATAGAAAATTTTCGATCGAATTTTCTTTTTATAGAAAATTTTCGATTGAATTTTCTTTTTATACAAAATTTTCGATGGAATTTTCTTTTTATAGAAAATTTTTGATCAAATTTTCTTTTTATAAAACATTTTCGATAGGATTTTCATTTTATAGAAAATTTTCGATCGAATTTTCTTTTTAAAGACAATTTTCGATCGAATTTTCTTTTTATAGAAAATTTTCGATCGAATTTTCTTTTTATAGAAAATTTTCGATCGAATTTTCTTTTTAAAGAAAATTTTCGATCGAATTTTCTTTTTATAGAAAATTTTCGATCGAATTTTCTTTTTATAGAAAATTTTCGATCGAATTTTCTTTTTATAGAAAATTTTCGATCGAATTTTCTTTTTATAAAAAATTTTCCACTAAATTTTCTTTTTATAGAAAGTTTTCGACAGAATTTTCTTTTTATAGAAAGTTTTCGACAGAATTTTCTTTTTATAGAGAACTTTCGACAGAATTTTCTTTTTATAGAAAATTTTTGATAGAATTCCTTTTCCTTTTTATAGAAAGTTTTTGTTAGAATTTTCTTTTTATAGAAAGTTTTTGTAAGAATTTCCTTTTTATAAAAAGTTTTTTTTTAATATTCATTTTATAGAAATTCTCAGTTAAAATTTTATAACTGAAAGTTAAAATTTTTATTTTTAAATAACATTTTCATTAGAATTTTCTTTTTGAAGAAAATTTTTATGAGAATTTCCTTTTTTCGGAAATATTCATTAAAATTGTCTTTTTATAGAAAATCTCCGTTAAAAGTTTCCTGTTTTTTAGAAAATTTTAATTTTTTTTGTACTTATCTTTCTTTAGTCCTTTCTGACTCTAACAGATAGGAGTAACGCGCCCTGAATTCACCAGGAACAGCTGCAGATCTTAAAGTGGCTTAATCATATAACGTAAAGTCTTGAAAAGAAAATATTGAAAATTTCAACAAAAATACAAACTTTACCTTAGAAACAAAGTTTGCAATATTCAATATGTAATTTTAATAAATTTCAATTAAATCCTAATCCTTAAGACTATAAAATGTTCAACTAATTGATAAGAAAATACCAATTTATTACCGCACGTACAAGACTCCCAAATATCATATTCTAAAATGCAATTACTTTTTTTTTATACAGCAACAGAAAAGTAAAAGACAATCTGCTAAACATACATATTAATCCCGTTTCACTATCCAGCTGACTTTTATTAGTTTTTTTATTTTTGTATATTATAAAACATTGCAAAAGGCTATAAGGAAAACAATGTAAGCTTTTATAGTATAAATTGTAATTTAATAACAATATTCAATAAAGAAAATTATCACCCATAAAATAAGATGTGAGATGTGATGTTTTAAGGAAAAAATAGCAAAAATTTTATTTTTCTACACCCACAAATTTTATGTATATCAAAAAAAAAAACATACATTCATACATACCTATAGTACTTTTAATCAAAATAAACATCCTTTACATAATCTTTATTACACACATACTACACCCACCATCTGCACATACATACATGCATACACTTTTAATAACACAGCTATAAAAACAATTGTTATTAAGTTTTCTAAGATGTTAAGAATTTTCTTTTCATACATTCTTTTCCATTTTATAGTTTGTCACTAATTTTCCATATGAAGAAAAATATCTGCATTTATGGTCAAAATGTTTAGTTTTTACGATCTTTTTTAACATCTATACGTACACGTATATATTTACATAGGTACATGTGCTCAAGTTTAGTTACAAACGTTTAAGAAAATAAATATCCTTAACAGTTATGCCCGATAGTTTTAGGGAAAAAGACCCAGTTTTACAAATTCAATATGTCATTAAGTAATCTTGAGTCTGTTCAGTTTTGATCTTTATTTCCTATTCAATGTATTGGTTGATCAATTAATTGTTCATCATGTTTGTAATCTATAAATTATATTTTTCTGAGCTCAAGCTTGCGAACAGCTAACTCCGAACTATGGGGTAAAAATTCATATATACACAAGTATGTAAAATAAATTACCTTACATGTGTACTAACATTTTAATGGGCATCGTAAAATAATATCCTTGAAGCATGGCTAGAAAGTAAATGCAAACTAAAATTGTAGCAATAAGGTCTTTAAGACGTACATATGCTGACAATAACTGTTGCTCGAAAATATAAAACAAAGTATATGTTTAGAAATTGAATATTTTCTTCAAATTAATAATGTACCTTAATGTCGCTCCCTAATTGTTTGGATATTATTTCGACAAAGGCTTGACATTGACAATGAAAGATTTTTAGTGTTTTATTTCCCTCAGTTCATGCTACTTAGGGGTTTTTGGAATTGTTCTCTTTCAATTTGCTTAAGATGTACCTCTATGTCACATAGAAGAAGTAACATCAGAGCAGCCGCTGATCCATCTCGAGTGTTTGGGTTTGGGGAACTTGTGTTTTTTATATCCTACATCACTTTATTGGGTTTGTGCTGATGTTTATAACGCACAATAAGTCTGGTCTTATAGCCACCTTAAAGTATACCAATCGACTCAGAATCATTTTCTAGATCCTTTTAGTTATGTCTGTCTGTCTGTCTGTCTGTCTGTCTGTCAGTCTGCCTGACTGTCTATCTGTCTGTCTGTTTGCCTGTCAGTCTGCCAAAAATGTTTAATAAATTTTCTTCTCTTAAAGAAAAATTTCCATAAATTTACTTTTTTAATTGAAAATATAATTTCTTTTTTTTATAGAAAATTTTCAACAATTTTTTTTCTTATGTAGGAAAGTTTCCACAAACATTCTTATTTTGTAGAAAAATTTCAATAAACTTTATTGTTTTTAATTGTTTAAATCACAATCGGTGTTGTACGGTTGTATCGTAGTATGTCGTAATTTTTTTATTATTTGTTTGTTTTTGTTTAAAAAAATGTATTTGAAAAATTTTGTATGACATACAACACTACAACGATACGACATCGATTGTGAATTGGACAAACATTTTCTTCTTCTATAGAAAATGTTCGAAATTTTTTTTTTTTTCTTTTATAGAAAGTTTTCAACATTTTTTTCTATTATACGAAATTCTACAAAAATATTTTTCTTTTATGGAAATTTTCAGAAAAAAAAATCTTCTTTTGTAGAAAATGTTCTTATATATTCTATTTTTATAGAACATTTTTGTCTTTTTTAGAGCATTTTTGTGTAGATTTTCTTCTTATAAACAATTTTGGATAAATTATTTTTTTATTAAAAAGTATCGGATAGATTTTTTTTCATTAAAAAGTATCTAATAAATTTTATTTTTATATAAAATATTCAATAAAATTTTTTTTAATAGAAAGTTATTACTAAAATGTATTTTCCAAGTAAATTTTTGTAAAATTTCTTAACCTACAAAATTTTTGGTAAAATTCTTCAACTTTTATTTTTGCTTTAGTTGGTAGCAAATAATTCAATTGAAAAATTTAAATAAATAAGTAAATTAAAAGAACAGAAGAAAATCCAATTAAACTTTTTTATAAAAATTTATTGAGTCCATAGTTATTTAATTATTTAACTTTTATAGGCACATACATAAAAACACAGCTTTTATTTGTATAAATGTATTTTATTAACGCTTTTATAAATTGTATTACAATAAACCTGCATGTAAATATTCAACATTATGTATACAAATATTTTAAAATAATATTTGCCCTAAAGCCACTATCACCGCCAACACCATCTGAATTAAAGTAAAAACAGCCAAAAACCCACCTTGATTTATTTTATTTTTATGTTTTTTTTCTTAATCAACACCAATAAAAACGTAACACCATCTATCCCGCCACTACAATCTTGAACTGATGAGTACTGTCGACAAAAAATATATATATTTATCCAAAAAATATTTTTGTATTCAAATATTCCACCCGTGTCTAGTTATCCTTGCTAGTTATTCTTGCATTTTTTTCGTTGTAGATATTATTGTACTTGTATTTTACTTACCTGCAAGCAATTAAAATGTTGCACAAATTTAGCAGTACAGTAATAAAGTAACCTCTTGTAACAGTTTCAGTTTCATGCATAAAAAATATCAAGTAGAGAAATTTTTCGAGTATATATTAAAAACTGTAAAATGTAGTAGTCAGCATGAGGGAGTTTAGATGAAAATATTTGTGGTCGTTAGCAGTTATAAGGCCTAATTCAATAACCTTGCCTTTTTAAGAGGGATAGTATTTATATATGAACATATTTTCAGAACATTTTTAAGTAAAATTATATATTCTGTTTTGAGACAACTCTATGGAAGAGTCAATTGACTAGTCTTTTGGGCTGGACTGTTGATTAGTTTTTCAAATAGACTCTTCTATGGAATAGTTTATTCTACTAGAATATATTTTGTGGTCTGATCTACTGACAACAACATTGACTGATCTATGACATGTTGATTTGCCATTTAGCTGATATCTTGACAAGTCTACTATTCGGTCCTTGATCTAGTCTATAGACTATTATGGACTTATCAGTTTACTATTAACTATTATATAAGCAGGAGTAACAACTATTCTACGGAACTGAGTATTTTACGGACTATTCAATAGCCAGAACACTTGACTATTTTGTTGACTAGTCTATGCTATGGAGTAGTCTCTCGACCATTCTATGAACTAGTCTATCGACGATTCTGTGAACTAGTCTAGCGGCTATTCTATGGATTAGTCTATGGACGATTCTATGGATCATTTTCTGCACTTGTCCATATAAATTTATTCAGCGATATTATCTATTCAGTGATATTATCTATTGACAAACTAACTAACTAACTAACTAACTAATTAACTAATTAACTAACTAACTAACTAGCTAACTAAACAACTTACTAACTAACTAACTAACTAACTAACTAACTAACTAACTAACTAACTAACTAACTAACTAACTAACTAACTAACTAACTAACTAACTAACTAACTTACTAACT
>NC_060954.1:50546570-50590312 GCF_022045245.1 Lucilia cuprina
TAGTTCTTTTATCAATAAATTGCTTAAATATTTTGGAATTATGCTAATATTCAACATAAAAGTTTCTTTATAAAAAATACATTTTTTTAAATATACTCATGGTGTAGGATATTATATGGTCGGCCATGCCCGACTATACTTTCCTACTTGTTTTATAGACTTGCTTATTGAATATTACACGGGCTATTATATAGACTAGTCAATTGACTTTTCTATATACTATTGACATGAACTATTCCATTGACATTCTTTGGACAAGCGAGCTGATTCGTAAATTGACAAGTCTGTTGACTAGAACATTCTATGGACTATTTTAAACGCTAGATTATGTAATATTCAACAGACTATTCAATAGAGTAGTATATTGACTGTTCTACGGCATATTCTATGAACTAGTCTACTGACTTTGATTGCCTCTAGTCTATTATATATTCTATGGACTAGACTATTGACTATAAAAAAGTATATAGAATATACTAAGGAAAAGTCGAAAGACTAGTCCACTTGTATTTTAGTAGACTAAATGGTCTTTGGTATTTTATATGGAATAGTTTATTACCCTTCTATAGCATTTCTAAAATTTTGCTTTAGATGTTAGATATGGATCATAATGGGCCCAAGAATTTGTTTAGTTAAAATTATTTGGATAGTATTTTCGTTAATTGTGAACAAAACTATTACCGCTTAAGCTGCATGACCCCAAGAAAAACTGTATGTATGTATCCGTAATATTGTTATCACCTTAAAACCAAACATTTTCTATTACTTAACTACCACAATCCCAAATTGCCCGCAACACATAAAAAAGCCACCCTAATATGTACAAAAAAAATGCACGATTTATTTTTTCAACAAATATTAAAGCAATTTAAGTGTAAAACAAAAAAAAAAAACAACAAAGTCAATTCCGTTTTCATTTTAATAGTAAAACAACAAATGAAAGTAAACATGAAAAACAGGACAAACTAAAGCGGAAGTAAAGGAAATGCGATTGCAAACAGGTGCAACATCGATAGCATAAAGAAAAACATTAAATGATTTTTTTGGCAACAAAATACATATACAAAAATAAGTCAACTTTAGCAAAAACAAACACATACCCACCAGCGTTAAAAAATACAACAAAATCAAGTATTTAACAAACAACAGCAACAAGGCAAAAGAAATTAAGGCAACGATATCTGTGCAATAACTTGCCTACAACGATTATTGTTGCAACTACCCGCAACAACAGTTACAAAACAACATCATGTGTTTTTGTAGCGAAAACACAAAACGGCAGCCAAAGCAACAGCTAAAACAACAATGAAGGAAAATCATAGCAACAGCTATAAAACAGCAGTTCCATGTAGCAACAACAGCAATCGTGCCAGCAACTCATTGAGAGTACCAACAGCGTCTACAGCAACCGCAAAACATCAGCAACAAATTAATTTAGCTGCAATACAAAAACCACGCGCCAGTTATCCGGAAATTATGAATCCTCGCTTATCATTGAATGGTACTTTGCGTCATTTGGTGCCATCACCTCGACCACTTTATCGTGATCATAGTTCACGTTCCATACATCCCCTTACGGCTAATGAGCAACAAATGTCTGAACTAGATGGCAGTTTCTATGGCACCATAACACGTAGCGGCTACTTAACAGCATCCAATGCAGGGGGTGGTAGTTCGGGTGGTGGTGTTGGTGATAGTGGTGCACTCTTAGATTTGTCTAGTAGTAATGTTGGCATTTTAACAACCACAACATCTTTGGATTATACTAGTGGTCTAAATGATTATAGTGGTAGTGCTGGAGGAGGAGTTGGTTGTGGTGGTGGTAGTAGTGTTGGCGGTGTTGGTGTCTTGGCCGGGAATGGTATGGGGGATTTTAGTAGTGCTGGTGGTGTTCACTTTCACACTACTGAACTTTCTATCACACCATCTATGACTGGTGATGAACAATGTATTGATTTGGGTAGTTTACGTCGTTTCTCCATAGATCGTCATAGTTTTTTGGGTAAGAGTTTACAAATTGTTTGTTTTTTTCTGTTATTTTTTATATTTTCTATTTGTTTTGTTTCAAATTACTATTTTAGTTTTGTTTGTTTGTTGACTACTGCATCCCAATAATTTATTTCCATTTTCAATGACTTTGCTATTGCTGCTGCTACTGATGATGATGATGCTGTTGTTTTTAAAAATATTTTTTTTTGTCCCAGTTTTTATTTAAATTGAAAAATTATACATTTTGTAAAGTTTCACTTCTGTTTTGGCATAAATCATTGTGAATGGGTATTTTCTAGGACCAACAGAAAAAAAAGCAATTAAAATTTAGTTTGAACATTTTCTAACCAACTCTAATGTTAAAACTTGTTTACAAATATGTCAATTCATTAGAAAGAATTTCAATAGCTCAATTTTTTGTGAGATTTTTTAATAGTTTTTTTTTTAGTTTTAACTAATTGTTTTGCCGACACTATTTCCAGGTGAATATTATAAACTTTTAATCATAATCAAGGAATTTAAAAAAATTTAAAATTTTCGAGTTTATTTTACATTTAAAATAATATTTTGTATAAATAGAAACCATTCTTCTCTATCTGTTACATCCTCCCTCGTTAGTTTTACATAAATTATTCATTCACAATAGTTGATAAAATTCGAGCAATTGTGAATTATTTTTAAAATTTGAATTTGGAAAACGTTTATTAATGTCGATTTTATTCGTGTTTAGATCAATGATTTATGCAAGATTTTCATCTCAGACTGTTATCGCAACCAAGGTACCACATTTGTCCAATTCATAATTTATGTTGTATCCTTGTAGCGTCGTATGTTATAAAAATATTTCAAATGAAATTTTTTGAAACAAAAACAAATCATACAGATAATATTTAACGTAATTATGTACCCAAAGGTCCTATTCGGTTGTATGGGAGCTAGGTGTAATAATGGATCGATTTCAACCATTTTCAATAACGTTCTTCCTCACAAGGTTTATATAGACACACAGACAGACATACGGATGGACAGACGGACATAGCAAAATCGACTCAGAAAGTGATTCTGAGCCGATATGTATACTTTAAAGTGGTTGTTACAACATCAGCACAAGCGCATAATACCCTCCGCTATAGTGGTGTAAGGCCTAAATATTACAACATACAACAATATAACCGTACAACACCGATTGTGAATTGTACAATTGTTAAATGTTACAGTACTAAGGTAAACTATATGTTTTACGGTTGGCGCAATTATTGGGTTCATAGAGCTATAAGATAATTTCCCTTCTGTATTGATTTCCCCTCAGGATGATGAAGATTTCCTAGTTCGTGGTAGTGCATGCTAGGCTAACTCAGTAGTGTGGTTGCCCTGTCTATTAAAATGTTAAGGAATGTACTTGAGTAAGTCCTTGGATGTTAGAAAATATTCTGCATCAAACAAACATCATTAAGTGACGCATCAAACGCGATTGACTTAACTAGCGATTTTTTGATTCTTATCGCGGTATTTCTCGGTATTATTCATGGTGACAATGTTTAAAAAGTACGCACTTGTATGTTCTACTAGAATTCATGCAGGGCAAGTGTTGGATCGTCGATAGTCCACTCAATAGAAGATAAACATCTACACAAGTTTAAGACGTTATGGCATTTACTATCGTTCAGCAGTTGTTCTACTTGAGTCACGATAGACTTTAGATTAGCTCTCACGAGATAATGATGTTTTATCTTCAAACATAAAGAATAGTTTGTTCGGAACACCCTAAGTTCCGTCCTTAATAAATAACTGTCATGACGGCGTTCAAAAATGTTTTTTAAATAAATATACAAAAATTTTCTATTTCATTGAACCCGGATTCACATAATTAGTTTTTTATAACCTTCACCTTTATGAGATGCATATGTACGTCATTTATTTTCTGATCTCTACAACACGTCCGTCTGTATCTGTAAGTCCCAGTGCTTTACGTGTTCTCTTGCGCTTTTGTTTTTATTTCACGGTGCCACTTATACAACCACTATGTGAGTTTGTAGAACAAATCACCAACTTCGCTTGAGTCTTGAAATGAATACAGAAATGAAAATTTTTGTACATGAGCTTAAATACTAGAGCTTTCCAATCTATGACTATTGTTGTCCCGTTCTGTTTTCCCCCGGGGGCATGTTACCTTGGTGAAGCCTCCACCTTAGTGTTATTGCAATTCCGGGATATAGAGGGGTTATTCCAATACCTCTGGCCGGAACTAAAAAATTGGTTACAGTCTACTGCCTGGCTTAGTTCTTGCATAGATTGAAAAGAGGTCAAAACAGAGCACTACGTACTACGGGTGGCCAGTTGCTCGCAGGACTATGTCCTGCAGATGTAAAAGATTGATGTAAGGTAATGTCAATATTTTGGGATAAGTTCGGTGCTGTTGCCGAAACAACAGATACCCCACAGAGGAGTGACTGTGGGACTACGCGTTGGAAATGAGTTGGCATTAATTGTATATGGTACGGGATGAAATGATAAAATCTCCTTCCTTGTCCAGATATGTTCAAAGTATAATCTGAACATATCAGAATTACCACAGTGGGTCCCTGTTAGTAAGAACAAAGTTCTCGGCTTATTTGATGAATTCGTACATCAGTCTACCGGTTACGTCTCTAGGTGCTGTTGCCGAATCAAATGAGGCCATCCCATCTGTGTGGTTGTAAACGGAAGTGATGTTTTTACATCTCGGAAGTTAAGTAACGGGGCAACAAAGGTCTGAGATTAGATAGCTCGATTACTTTAGCAATCCATGTACACAAATTGCCACCTAGGTTTTTCATTGAAGGATTCAGGGGCGATGGTAGACCGTTGTCCAAGTCTACCCAGTGGATTGAAAAGACCTCCGTGGTGTAGGGCATCATGTTATAAATTAAGTAGTATTGGCGCTGTTATAACATTAAGTACATAAATCTTTGATGCCGCATCTATTAGATATTTTACAAGAAATTTATTTAGCTCCTATATTTTATTATAATTATGTAGTAAAACTCCACTCTACCCTTATGTTAAATAACATAATATAAACATATAATTAGTAGATTTATCGACTTTTATATCTCTACAATTGACTAATTTTATAATATAACTCTATATTTTTCTTTCAGATTTAGGCTCAAAATTTGGTATGTCACAGCCAAAATTTGGCCAAAGTGTTTCACAGCAAGGTTTCTTTACATCACACGATAGCCTAGCCACACCATGTGCATCACGAGCTTCCAATTTACATGTGGCCAATACAAGCACTGCCTCCGATATGGATCTATTACACAACAAACAACAAAACGATCGACGAAAATCACGCGGACGTCTGAAAGACAACGATCAACCGCTGCTGGGAACATGGACACGATCAACGGGTCGCGGTTCACAGGATAACACCTTTAATGGACCGCATCAATTTACTGGGAATTTTTGTAATGGCACAGATCGGTAAGTAATTTTATTTAATTGTTTTTTTTTTATTGAAACGACTTTTTCAGTAATAACAATAACAAAACAATTACAAATCTTCTCTTACGTGATATAAAGTTATTAAAGAAATATTATTAAATTATTTTAAAAATATTTTATTGCATTTTGTTCCTGAACTTTGATGTGAATATTTGTATGTAATCACTTTTATCTAACATTTCTTGCTGTTCCATTCCATTTGGGATATTTTTTCCTCTGATAAACACTAAACTAGAAATTTAGAATTTTATTTCACTTTTAACTATCAACTCTCGGTATATAGAAATAAACATACACAAAAATAAACTTATATAACTAAAGCAGTGATCGGCACAAAGGGAACAAAAGCTTTCACATATTTTCCTTAAAAATAAATATTAAAAAAATTTACAACTACACTTCTTCAAGAAGTGTTTTCAAAATTTTTTTCTGCTAGAAATCATTCGTTCCTTATTTATTTTGACTGCCAATCTCGGTTTTTAACATTGTACGATTTTGCAAATAAAGATGGATAGATTTACTTCAATTTATTGCATTTTACTCAAGTGCATTAAAAAAAAAAAACAAAAAAATATATGTAAAAAAGAAAACGAACACGAATCTTTGAAATTCATTTCGACTAGTGCGCCCTTTGCGTTCTACGCCTCCAACCATATTCTATTTGTACCCATTAAAGTGCCAAAGCTGAAAAAGAGAATATATTGAGTACAAGCACATTAATGGCAGTGAGCTAAAGTACTCTAGAGCATTGGCAGTATGGAGTGCTTAGGTTACATTTGGAGCACTGTCAAGGTGAGTGTTGTTGATGATGATTATACTGCTTGTTTAACGTATGAAAGTTGAGAGTTGTAATGACCTGTCGGATTGTTGGTAACATATGGAAAATGTTATTAGTTACTGAATGCTAGAAAATTCTGTTCAATAAATCTCTATGAATTTTTTAACAGTAAATATATTAATTTCATACAAAAAGGCGTGGAAAGAGCACCGATCGATAGGAGAAAGTCTGGACTATATGGTTCGTGAGAGGAAACTGCCCATATAAATAGTTAAATGGACATTAACATAAGCTGCCTGTTCCTCTAAATGCGAACGAACAATTCTTTCTCCATTATACCCTACACCACTTTAATGGGGAAGGTATATTGGGTTGTGCTGATGTTTGTAACGCACAATAATATTGGCCCTATACAAATCTTATTATCATTTTCTGAGTCGATTTAGCTATGTCCGTCCGTCCGTCCGTCCATGTATACCTTGTAATCAAACCACAAGTTGCAAGATAATTTAATGGCGTTTGGTACATGATCTTCTATTGTCCCTAGGACGAAGTCTATTGAAGATGGTTAAGAGCGGTCCATTATTTTACCTAGCCCCCATACAACTGAACCCCCGAATAAGGCTTGTAAACCTTGTAATCAAACTACAGGACACAGTTTTGAAGATAATTCAATGAAATTTGGTACAAGATCTTCTATGATATCGTAGACGAAGCCTTTTTAAAATAGTTAACATCGGACCACTTTTTCACCTAGCCCCCATACAACTGAAGCCGCCCAATGGGGCTTTTAAGTTCAAGATTTTAAAAACGAAAGTTCAAGATTTTAAAAACGAAAGATCTCTTACGTTTCTGTAAGAGATCATAAAGGAACCATTTAACTAAATTGATAACTAGGTTTAGTTAGAAGGGCAGCAACTCAATCTATCATTAGTTACATGGGTCCACCTAGTTGCGGTCCTGTTGTCTTACCGTAGTGAACGTAGGAGTTAATGCTTTTGTTACTCTCTACTGGGCAATAGCAGGGAAGGTGAGGAATTGTTTCCTCGTCTAGATAACTAACTAACTAACTAACTAACTATTCCATTGGCTTCTCGTAGACTCATGATACGGTAATAGGTAAACACCACATCTCAAAATAAATCAAATAGTTTCTCAGATATCGAATTATTTCCATAAAAAGTAGATTCTAAACCACTGTAAGTATCAACCACTGTCAGCTTTTCCCTGTTTTATCCTTTACCATTAAGTTTTATATAATTAATTTCTTAGGAATTCTTTTCATTCACAGTATAACATGTTATCAAATTTTTAATTTCCTCCCATTTTTTTCTTTCTCTCCCTAAGATATCCCCGCAATCGTTCCGGTACATCAACAACGACAACAACCGCCACACAACAACAATTTCAGCAACAACAGTCCTCAAACAACAATTCCTTACATCATTTACAACACTCTGCCTCTATGTCACATCCCCATCATCATCAACAGCAGCAGCAATCACAGCACAACCAACAACAATCGCAACATCATCAGCATCGTTCCTCGACTACACAACTACAGCAGCAGCAACAAAAGCCACCCAGACGCACACCATCACAGCGGCTGCGAGCCGCAACAGCAGCACGAAAACTCTATTTTGTTTTCGATCCAGCGGGGCGTTTGTGCTACTACTGGTCGATGGTCGTTTCGCTGGCCTTCCTCTATAACTTTTGGGTGATAATCTATCGTTTTGCATTTCAGGAAATCAATCGACGCACAATTGTGATATGGTTTTGTCTCGATTACTTTTCCGATCTCCTATATCTTATAGATATATTTTTTCATTTTCGTACCGGCTATCTGGAGGACGGTGTACTGCAGACGGATGCAACAAAACTGCGTCAACACTATATGAATTCGACAACATTTTACATAGACTGCCTGTGTTTGCTGCCATTGGATTTTTTATATTTATCAATAGGATTTAATTCAATATTACGATCGTTTCGTTTAGTTAAAATCTATAGATTTTGGGCATTTATGGATCGCACCGAACGTCATACAAACTATCCAAATTTATTTCGTTCAATCGCTCTCATACATTATCTACTTGTGATATTCCATTGGAACGGGTGTCTCTATCATATTATACACAAGAATAACGGTTTTGGTAGCCGCAATTGGGTCTATCATGATTCCGAATCGGCCGATGTAGTTAAACAATATTTACAAAGTTATTATTGGTGTACGTTAGCTTTAACAACGATCGGTGATTTACCTAAGCCCCGATCAAAAGGTGAATATGTATTTGTGATATTACAATTACTATTTGGATTAATGCTATTTGCAACGGTTCTGGGTCATGTGGCGAATATAGTGACGTCGGTGAGTGCAGCGCGAAAGGAATTTCAAGGTAAGTTGTTGTTTTGTTTTTTTTTTTCTTTAAAATTTAATTCTTTTTTTTGCGGTTTAACAAGAAATGATCGATTTTTGTGGTTTTTTTTTTGGCAACCACATACTACTGTTCGTAGTGAATATGGAAAATTTGCAAAATTTATTTAAAGCTTTGAATTTTTAATTAAACATTTTGTTAATTGAATTTGTTTTTGACATGTTTTACATATAAAATCTAAACATTAAGTTGACATATGATTTTAGTAACTTTTCTTATACTTTATATATGTTATGCAAAAAGTTTGCTGAAAATGTATAGAAAATTATTTGTGAAATTTATAAGTAATGTTAAACAAATTTAAGGGTCTATTTAAGAAATTTCTTATTCGTTTTTTTTTTTTTTGGAAACTTTAAACAACTTTAATATGTCATCTACAAAATATATATTTTATTATTTCACATGAGAAATCTCATACTCCCTTATTAAAACATAAGTGTGCTTATTTTTTCGTACCTTTTTCAAAACTCATACTTATTAATATCGAATTCAAAAGAATATTTCTATTTCTTTTTTTAAAAAAAGGTTAAAGAGCATATAACAAACACAAGATAAAATAAAACACGTTCTTGTGTTCTTATGCCTGCGAAATTGTAAACTTTTTAATAGTTCAGAGTGTGATGACCCAGAATAACTGATTTGGAAGAAGAATCATGAAAAAAAAAATACAAAATAAGAAAATGTAAAAAAATAAGTAGAAAATAAAATCAACCCAACTCTATTCAACTGTAAATTCATCACATTAACTTTTAATATAGATTCAACTGTTTTCTATTACACACTATAGAAAATCACTTATAAACAGTATAAACAGGGGGGTGACTTTTTTCTTTTTTTTGATATTTTGTTAATTTCAAGAAGTGCTATAAAGATACTTCATAAACGTGGAACTATAAACTTATGGATTGAATCGGAAAATAAAAATAAAGTAATTGCCTGTATGGACTCAGATTAGGTTGATAGAAGGTTGTATCTACAGCTGAAGAAACTCCCCTAGGGACCTATTGTAATCTGCTATAGTAGTCACTGAAAGTATTATCGTAGGATGTTGAGAAACTCCGTTTTATTGGACTTATTATATCCAAGATATTTGAATCTTATTCCGGCGATAAACTAACAATGGCAAATAAATTGTTCCAGAGTTTTACTGTCTTCGCTATGTGCTCTATATTCGTCTGAATCTGCACGTCCAATTTTGTATAGCTGGGCCCATAATTGAATGGCTCCACTTAGTATACTAATCCTAGACTTGCTTAATTTAAGAATCTTTGTGGATCTACAAACCGTTTCAATATTCCAAAAGTTCTAACCCATATTTTGAATGCTAACTTTGTTGCATCAAATGGTTTTGCTTTCGTCTCGAGTTCACCCCCTTAAAGCTGTTATATTCGCTCTTCTGTTGCCGACTACTTCCAAGTGATGTATGATATAAACTTTAACTCTGGGAGAGTGAAAGTCAAAGTGCTTTACGTGACAACCTGCTATATTGGCCTTCACAGTGGTATTTTTCAACCACTAGGTGAGCTTTTTTGATGATCTACTAACGCCCTACAAGTACTTGAGTTATATAATCTCTAAACCATTGCTACAACCATGTTGATTTGGCCACAGTACCTAGATATGTCATTCGACAGTCTTAAACATGAATCCATCAAATAAGCCGAAGAGTTTGTTCTTACTCACAGAGAACGAATACACTTTGGTAAGTCTGGTAAGAACCAAATTTTCCATTAACATACTTGTACAAGGAAGGAAAATTCAAGTGTATAGGATACCGACCCTCTCATTGAGAACAACATCCGACAAACTCACTCTAGAAATTCGAGATGGTATGATCCGCATAGTCCTACATTAATACCGTATCATAACTCATACTAACTTATTTCCAATGCTTTGTCCCAAAGTTCCCTGAATTATTGATCCCACTGTCAGTTCTTCATCAGTTCTTTAGCCAACACCATTTCTCTTCCGGCGAATTTGGGTTTAAAAAACAGTCACTACTTGGATACCAAAGAAAACTTAACCAAGTTACAAAGTCCTGCGGCAATTAGCCACCATAATGCCTGATTATGTGTTTCTCTAGTTCGCTGTTATGTCAAATCAATCCATAGAAAGGCCGAGGATACTTAATATCGTTAATAGTTTATATATGTATTGATAATACCTCTTTTCCCAGGGAATGCAATCACACCAAGATAGGGTAATTTATCGAGGTAATACGCCCCGGCCAAATCCTTTGGAAGAGTATTTATTTAGTACTTTCTAACAATCCGATGTGTTCTTCCATTTAACTCTAATATCAAATATCGTCCTAATTGCATTCTGACTGTCGCTCAATATGTCAAGCTCTGTGGTCGCCATAATTACTCCAATCCGATTTACGGATTCCATTATTGTTCGGAATTTTAATTGGTGGTATATTTCTTTTTTTTGGTTCTTCCCACCCCTCATGTATAGTCATCCGTGTAGCAACAGATTTCTACGAGTATTTGCACTTAACCAAGACATTCTATCAGGGATTGGTGTTTCAAAGCTTTCGCTATATATTGTTTCTGGTATGCGATATAGCATGTCCCACGAATGTGTATAGTCATTCCATGTGTGTAGTATACATATACAATGACGTGTCATATAAACGCTTTTTACCAGTTCGCTTTCAAAGTTCGCTATTCGACATTAAATTCCGCCTCATATCTTATATATATTTTAATGGTTCAAGATCTTTGGTTGATGCAGTACTTATGAGATCACTTTTACCCAAACAGTTGTACAAACTTAACTCCCTGTAGTCGTTTGCCCAAAAAGTCTACCATAGAAGGACTCATATTTTGCCAATGTTTGCTTAAGTATTTAACTCATTCTGTTACCGGTTTATTTTGGCCCAGGAAACAGCATTCTGCTAACTTTAAAATGTTTGTCTTTCCTGTGATAACACATATTGTCATCTTCTCCGGACTATAAAATAGTTTATGAATATTCCTATAATCTAGTCTATAAACTACACAATATAAAAGTCTATTGATTAAGCTATATACCTCTTCATAAATTAGTCCCTTAAGAAATCTATGAACTAGTTGAGAGACCAGCCAATTAACTATTTATCTGGTTTATGAACAATACTATTAAGTAGACAATATAGGGGTCCATTGAATAGCCAATAGACCAGTTTGTGGGTTAATCCCTTAACAATTCTGTGGACTAGTTAAGAGACCAGCATGGTTTATAAGTCTAGTCCATATAGTAGTCCGTACGGTAGTTGGATTTTACTATGGTCTTTGGGTTTATCTCTGAACTTGGTCTTCGTCTATATTTGAGCTTAAATCCAATTATAAAAGGAAGTACATTTAAAGATCTCTAGAATACTTGATCTTAATTTAAGATTAATCGTACTTACCTTACGGTTTATTTAAATATTTTTTTGAGTGTATGCTTCGAATAACAGTACCTTCTGGAAATGTCTCTATTACTTATTTATTAACTATATATCGAAATAAATGAAATAAACAGATAAACTATAAAATAGTTGCCAATTTGCGTCATTAACTAATAAAAATTAAGATTTTAAGACAATCGTTTCAAAATTATCTGAAAATCAGTTTATATATAAAGTATTTTGAGTTTTCGGCATAGAATTTAAAATCTCTCAAGTGAAAATCATTTTAAAGTAATTTATTTATAGATTCTTTTTCTATAAGGTATAAAAAAAAACATTAAATGACAGATAAGATGAACCTCTTCATGTCATTCATTTTTTTAACTGTTATTTTCATTACTTTTTTTATGGCCATGCGTGTATACATGTATATGTATGTAAAAGGGAATGTGTGTTAGTATTTATCCCAGCAATATGAAGTGTTTGTCTCGAAATTGAAATTTTGTCTAGCATTTAGTGTTTAAATTTGTTACACATTGACTCCTTTTAAAACAGCTAGGTTGCTACTAAATACAAAATATATGTACTTAGTTAAACACAAATAAACTTAAAAAAAACTTAAATAAAATCAAGTCAAGTAGAAGTTGTCGATTTTTCTTGTAATACTTCCTAATCATTGAGCTTTCCTATAAATTAAAAATAAAAACTACAATTTTTCACTTTTTGCTGTTTACTTTGATGGCTGGCTTTAAATAAAATCATTAATTTAAAAAAAAATAACTAAATTAGAAAAAACAAGTAGGAAAGTATAGTCGGGCATGGCCGACCATATGATACCCTACAATTTTTACTTTTATAAAATTTTTATTTTTTGTAAAGAAACTTTTGTGTTGAATATTACCATAATTCCAAAATATTTAAGCCATTTATTGATAAAAAACTAAAATTTCTAAATGAGGCTTTATATAGGTCAAATATGGGCCGATCCTCGGTAAATTTGGGAAAAGGATGTATTTCTAAATAACAGTTAGTTTTGTTGAGTTTCATTGCGATACAAATGGCATACAAGTCATTTTTTGAAGAGGGTTTGTATGGGGGCTAGGGTCAAATATAGGCCGACCCTTACGAAAATCTGCAGTATCATTTATACTTATATAAAACTTATTTGTGCCAATTTTTAGAGAGATAGCAGAATATTTGACGTAATTATAGCATAAAATCGGGAGGTACGGTTGTATGGGGGCTAGGTGAAATAATGGACCGATTTCAACCATTTTCAATAGAATTCGTCCAAAAAACATGCTTGGTCCAAATTTCATCAAATTATCTTGAAAATTGCGGCCTGTACCTTGCGCACAAGGTTTACATGGACAGCCAGCCAGCCGGACAGACGGACGGACGGACATGTCTAAATCGACTTAAAAAATGATTCTGAATCGATCGGTATACTTTAAGGTGGGTATTGGACCAATATTTTTGTATGCTACAAACATCAGCACAAACGTATAATACCCTCCCCACTATAGTGGTGTAGGGTATAAATACAACTGAAACACATACAGAAGAGTAATGAGTATTTTTTTTTTGGAAGATATTTTATACAGGATTTGTTTAAACTTTGGTAATGACTTTGTAGTTTTTTTTCTATACACTCAGCAAAAAACTATAATTACACAAAATGTGAATAATAAAAAGAATCAAGATATCCGGATTTGAAACAATCCGTATCGGTTTCAATAGTACGGTAAGCCCGGTTTGGTTTGAATCAAGTGCAAAATGATTGAATTAATCTCGAATCAGTCAAGCACGAAAGTGTTGAGATCAAAGTGATCTCATATCGTGCTTGATTTGATTTTAAAATGAGATTGAAATGATCCAAAATAAGCTAAGTATCTAGCATGTTAAACTTGGCTCAAATACTTCAATTATTTAGAAATGAGTTTCACTTTTTCCCATCAAAAAGTAAAACAAAGTACTTCCAAAAGAATAACATTTATCACTACTTCAAAAGTAACACTAAGTGAATTTTTGTACCTTGTGTTAAAGTGATGTTTATTGTCTTCCAAGGAAGCGAAAAGAATTTAATATTGTTTACAATGGAATGCATTTTTTTTGTACTAAAATTTTTTTGTCTGTCTGTCTGTCTTTCTGCCTGTCCGTCCATGTAAACCTTGTAATCAAACTACAGGTCGGAATTTTGATGATAAGTCAATGAAATTTGGTACATGATCTTCCTCAGGGACTCAGTCTATTGAAAATAGTTAAAATAAGTCCATTATTTCTCCTAGCCCCCATACAACTGCACCTCCCGAATATTGCTTGTAAATCTTGTAATCAAACTACAGGTCGCAATTTTGGAGACAAGTCAAGTTGCTTTATATTTTATGGCACCGTAGACGGAGCCCATTGAAAATGGTTGACATCGGTCCATTATTTCACCTAGCCCTCCTATTTCCGTCTCCAACTATTGTCATTGAATCTTGAGCATTTGAGGAATACGTGTTGTGTATTCACCGTCTCCATACAATTTGGACAATTTGGTGAGTCATCATGTTCACATTTGAACAGATACCCTTTATAGGAGAAATTGGGTAATATGATAGTTCACCTCCCCGTGTTTGCGGTCAATCCATTTTGGCATTACTGGGATCAGCTTGTACATCCATCTTCCATTTTGAGTGTGTTCCAATCTTGTTTGACACTTAATTATGGTTTCGTTGCACTCTATTAACTTTCTTTCTCTTCTATACTCATTTACAATACTTAGCTTCCTTCGCTACATAATTTGTATACAACTCATCAGCTTCTAAGTCTTTTAGGATTATTCCTGCTATTACACATATTGCATCTGAGGATATAGTCCTATATCCACTGCATACTCTTAAGCAACTCTGCCGAAATAGGGACAGTAAATTTTTGCGGGATGTGCTCCTAATTGATTTCGCCTAGAAACTGTTATCTCTAGAAACTGGTTTTCTGTCGAGGTTGTGTCGGGCCTCAAACATTTGGTATAATCGATATACTATTGTATTGGTTATTTATCAAGCTTCCTATCATTCAATTGAATACACACAAAGAAAGAATTAAGTAATCCATTATGAAATTTATCCAGAGTATTGTAATCTTGATCTTAGGTCAGGTAAGCTTAGGTTAGGTTGATGCTTACTGCTTCAAATCCGAAAAAAATACATCTAGAAAACTATCTGAACTGTTGTGCGCTCATTGATCTTGATCTTACAACGTACTTAGTTGCAAAATTTTAAGTTTGATTGAATGCATTTTTACTTGGTCTCAGACGAATTATATATTGGATTGCCTTAGTCCTAAAATGGGCTTGATTTGAGAACGAATAGTACTTGATTTTAGAATTCTAAACATTTTGGGAAAAAATGGTAAATAACACATATTTTTGTATAAAGTAAAAATGGTAATGAATTAAATACAGATGAACTCCGTCTATGGTCTAGTTTGTATATTAGTTAGTGAACTAATCTTTATACTTACTTGTTTATAGACTAGTCGAAGCACTTATATTGACTACGGAATTTTTATTTTATTGTACTTATGTATAAAAACACATTAATCTACATAGATTTATATGTATATTAAGGTTCTTTAACTTGTTGCCACAACTAAATACTCCACAGAAATATTGTTTTCAAATAAATTTTTTGTTAAAAATTTTTTGAAATTTCATTTAAAAAGATTTATTGCCAAAAAGGCCAGAATAATAAAATTATTACATATAATATTTATAACATCATAACTGTAGAATCTGAACATAAAACCAGTTACTCCATAGTTCACTCACCATCATCAACTTACTCATACATACACACATACATGCATACATACGTACATATTGATAATTCATTTAAAAATTTTATTTTATTTCAACATTTTTTTTTATGTTCTGAGATTATTTATGTTGTTATTTTCATTTTCTTTGAAAAAAAAAGAAAACAAGAAATAAAAATAAATATAAATAATAAAAACAACAAAAAAAGGTTTACCCTGCTCGAGTTGTATTAAAAAATACATGAACTGTATTCTACTAACCTAACGACCAATATCATCGTCATCATCCGCATGCATGTATCCTTGCATTTATTTGTACCTAGTAAGCAAAAAGCAAACACTCTTACAAGGATAATACGAAAAGGGATATGAACTCTCTTATTCATAAATTCGCTATATATGTTTATATATATTATAAGTATATAGAATATATAATATATAAATGTGTATATTTGTAAACATATTTATGAATATGTATGTATGCATGTGTGTATTTTTATGTTTACCAGAGAAAATATCTATGATTTGAAGTGAGGAAAACAGCTGCTGGCAATGAATGTCCTTGTACCTCTTACTTTGCAAATAAACATACAAGTACATATTCACTAACACTTTTTTCATACATAAACAAATACGCACACATATACAAAAACAGTAATCTATTTCTTATCAGCAGTTTTAAATGGGAGTCAAAGTATCGTTTTTATACCCTACATTGTTATAGTGGAAAGGTTTATGCTGATGTTGGTCAAACTCAAAAATATTGGTCCTACTCCCACCTTAAAGTATACCAATCGGCCCAGATTCATTTTCCATGTCGAGCCCGTCTGCCTGTCTATGTGTCCATGTAAACCTTGTCTACATGCTACAGGTCACAATTTTCAATATAATTTGATGAAATTTGACACATACTCTTTTGTTCCAAGAACGAACGCTATTGAAAATGGTTGAAATTGATCCATTATTTCGCATAGTCCCCATACAATCGTACCCCCAAATAGGGTCTTTGGGCTCATAATTACGTTAAATGGTCTAATATGTCAACAAAAATCGGCTAAACTATATTTTATAGAACTTTAAATGACACTACTAATTTTTGTAATGATCGGGTTTCATTTGACCCTAGCCCCCATTCAAACTCACCTTCAGAAAATGACGTGAAAGTCAAAATTTACTTATATATTTACTTGTTAACTGAAAACAATCCTTACCTAATATATACGAAAAATGTTGTACATTGTACACATCGTTCTTCTTTCACAATACGAAATTCTTTCGTAATATGTACGAAATTGTACGAAATATTTTAATATACTGCAAAATATTCTTGAAAAAATTAATTTACATAAATTGAAAAAAGGGAATTTTGAATAAATATGGTAAAATTTACGAAATATTAATTCTTTAAACATTTTTGTTTATTTTAAAATAAATTTTCTAATTTTAGTTCCAAATTATTCTCCACACGAATTTTCAATTTTTTATAAAAATAATTTGTGAATAATATTATACTTTTTCTTAAATTTTATAAAAATGTTGTAGTTTTATTTAATCATAATATAATTCATATCATTATGTTTAATTTCGCTAAAATTTAAGAAAAAAATATTACGAAAGGTTTTCGTACTTTCGTAAAAATAGAAAAGGGTTTTATTAAATAATATTTCGTATTATATACGAAATTTTTGTAAATATTACGAATATAGAAGTTACGAAATATTTTTTCGTAAAGTTGAGCATGGATTATTTTCAGTGTAGAAAAACTTTGAAGTAGACGTTAATTCCTCTACCAACATTTATAAGGATAGGTACATATTGACCCCTGTTCCCCTATGAGCTCTCTTGTCGAAAACCTCTCTTTCTACAAAATAAGTAAAAATATTTCAGATTAAAGTTAAAAAACAAATTAAAAATAATCAAATTTTTTTACACACTGATTGGTGTAGAGTATCATATGGTCGACCATGCCTGACTATACTTTCATACTTGTTTTTTGTTTTGTTTTAATATTCACAAATGTCCTATTACTTGTGTAATTGAAATTGTTATAATTATGTGCTTTTTGAAAGATACATTCATTTGCATGTAATTCTCATTTAGTTAAGAATATTTTTGCAATAAGTAGTAGAATTTTTGATAAATCATATCACTTCAATCCTCTCTAGTATCGCTTCCACAATATTTTGTAATTATCTTTTCGTTCAAATGTTCTCAGTTCAGAAATGAAGTAAAAATTGAACTCAAATCAAGCCCAAAACAAACCAAATATTTCCAAAACAAGTACATTTTGATCCAAACAAATTTTAATTTAGTTGTTGCTTATCCAATGGATCCGTACTTGAGTCAAGTGTTTTGTACTTGGTAACTACTCTCGGTACCAATATTTGAAAGAGATTCGCTTAAACTCAACATAACATTGTAGGGAACTAATGCGCAAACAATCTTGAATTCCCCGTCGATCAAAAAGCAAGAAAAAGATAAATATGGAAATGCGTCATCTTGCAATCGCAAACAAAAGACTACTACTGGAGGTGGGTAACTTGATCTTAGTGGTAGACAAGGCTTCAAGTGTACGGCATACCATTGGCACAAATATACGGATAACATACAGTTTAGGATCACATTATTCTCTAGTCTAGCGAAATGGTAAGCTATATTCACTCATATAACTTATTACAAAACCAAACTTTAGCTAAACTCACTATTTTGGTGACAAAAACACCCGAATTGCTGGGTTTTTTCCATCATACATATCAACATACACAAACACACACTTAAAATTTTATGTGTTTTTACTTTTAACAAAATGCGCGCACTCACACACACTCATTCAACCAACAGCCATTTCAAAATGTTTACAATTTTCTATTTGTACACAAGTATATATGAGACTGTATGGGTTGATTCGGTTTCACACCGTAAGTATGCTTGCATTTACTTGTGTTCCCCACTGAGTTAATGACATGTCAATGGTTTATTTCTTGGAAGAAACGTTCCTCTACTTACTTTTTATGGTTTTGTAATATAAAAATGATACTACTGGTTACTTAAACGGACTCTAGTAAACCATTTGGTAAACAATTGCCTTTTTTAGTTCTTCAGTTAACAGAAGTTAAGTCAATTGATAAGCTTTGTTATAGCACAATTAATTGTGCTTTTATAATCTTCTTTTGCACCATGGATAAAGCTTAAAATTCGCCAGAGACATTGGTATTAGTCTCCCAAATCTGCTGGTACTTTTTGATGTTCAAAAATTGTTTTTATTTATACACAAGTACAAAAGTGTATGGGATTCCATTTCACACCGTAAGTATGCATTTGTATATGCATACATACATTTTTTGTGAAGTAAAGCAGTAAAAGAGAAATACATGCTTACTAAAAATTTAAAGTGCATATTCATACATATGTACATTTGATAGTACTCGTATGTTGCTCTGTGTATTTTTAGATTATTTTAAAAGCTAAAATAAGCTAGATTACAGTAAACGACAGTACCGATTCGTAAGTGCACTTCAACTGGTGATACCCTACATTAGCTGCAATTTGTTTTTTTTTTATTTCCACTTTTCTTGTTTCACATTTGTCAGAACCCATGTTCTGACAAATGTTCTGAAGGTCTGAGGAATGAATGGGGGATGTGGAATAATATAATATAAGAAGATATTTCGAATTTCGAAACATTGATAGAAAAATATTCTATACTTAATCTACATTTATCTGATTTCGTCTCGTTCCTGCACGTTGTTCTTTACAATATTTTATTCAATATCTCTAAGGGTTGTCATGTCCGACTGTACATTGGCACAAAACAAATTCCAGTATTTCCAACAATTCAATAGCGGTACCGGTATCGCTTAATAAAGCTTTTTTTGATATATAAACTTTTTAAAATTCAAAGACTTTTTGTCAATGGCGTGTCATATGGTACCCTTTTTGTCATATTGCTCATGGTCATTGTGGGTCTTTTGCAATTGTCGTAATTCCCATGGACATCCCCCTGGGGCATGTTTCTAGGATGAAGTGTCACATCATGGTGTATTCGTGGTAAAGATGTGCTACCAATACCTCTAGTCTACCGGGACTATAAACTGGTGTTTAAAATTCAATCAATCATTGTCTCGACCATGGATGAATTGAAAAGTGGTCTAAGCAGAGCACCACATAATCTGATACTACGGGTGCCCAGTTGCCCACAGGACTATGGCTTGGCTGATCAGTTGGTTGAGGTTCCTTCGCGATCCAGGTAGTAGCTGTTATCGTTTCTTGATGTTAAGAGCGGTACAAATAAGAGAACAAGACTGTGGATTAATAAAATATTAGATTTGAGCAGATAATGCAAAGATTGGAGTTTTCTGGTGTTTTATTGAGAGAATGAAGTAATTAATGAATTTGACGGATGGAGTAATGGTGTAACGATGTGTTAAACTATGGTCTAGCAAGAAGGCACAGATGATGGACGTGGTGAAGGTCGTAACTGCTCTTTCTTCAATTTATCAGCGATTTTCCTACATGGTCACAGTGGATCTTTTTGACCACTGAAAAAAGTCTTGTCAATTAATATGATTCGTGTTTCGGACTACCAATTACATCCCTTTAGGTGCTATTGCCGAATTAACAGAGCTCTCTAGTAGAGTGGATAGGCGACATTATTGCCGTGAAAGATTGAGCTTGCTCACGACACCTGTCATTCCCCAAATGGCAAGAGATTAGATAGCTCGAGTACTTAAGCAAAGTGCACGAATATGGACATTTCGTAGATCTTTCGTTGTAGGAACATATTGTATAGGAAACTTTTCTAAACAATTTTAGAATTTCTTAAGTTTAAAAAATTAAATGCAAAGTAATAATAAATACAATGTATGTAGAAAGTCTTGAGGCTCCGATTTCTTCTCTATGCGCACCATCTAAATTTGTCTATGTACATATACATACGTATGTATGTTAACGAAACTAGTTTTTCCTTAGCTAATACATATTTCCCTTTTCTATCTATTAATGTATATAGTTTTATTGCACACATACTTATGTATGATTATTTCTATTATTACCCTGCAGATCGTACAGATTGACTGCTTAGAAAATTAACTGAATTACATGCAAACTACTGTCAAACACTAAAGTGATTAACTATCAAACTATATCTAATAAAATACAAAACAAATTCACTCAAGTAGTTAAATGTTTGTTGAAAAAAGGACTTTCCAAAGACGATACATTGGCCATAGCATAAACTGCTGGGTATTTACTAGTTGGGTAAATGTACTTTATTTAATGTACAAATGTGTTTAGCTGCACGTCTGTATAAGTGCGATTGCATCAGTATAATATATCTGTGTATTTGTCGGTGAATGTACAGAATTTCTTATGGTGAAGGTAATCGCTAAAAATAGCACAAAAGAAAAACCAATTGTCATTACTATTTTTAGCATCAATGCTTTAAATATAAAAAAAATTCAGGGACGATTTATTTATTATTTTCTTTTTTTTTTGCAAATTCCCACCAAAACTTTTAAATTTGGATATTAAATTGAGATTTCGTTTAAGTTTAAAGCGCAAAAAAGTTAAGTTGAACAGTTAATATATTAATGTTATGAAAGTGTTGCAAATATTTTAAATTGCAAGGAATTCATGAAAAACTTTTTGAAATGTAAGGGAAAAAATTGTGCGAAAAATCTATGTTTAGCGGGTTAAACATACGATCTCTACGCGGCGCATTACAGTAATGAATTTTTTGAATTCAAACCGATAAAATTCGGTCATCGGTCAGTTCTAGTTCAGTTCTAGTTCAAGTTCAGTTCAGTTCTAGTTCAGTTCTAGTTCAGTTCTAGTTCAGTTCTAGTTCAGTTCTAGTTCAGTTCTAGTTCAGTTTTAGTTCAGTTCTAGTTCAGTTCTAGTTCAGTTCTAGTTCAGTTCTAGTTCAGTTCTAGTTCAGTTCTAGTTCAGTTCTAGTTCAGTTCTAGTTCAGTTCTAGTTCAGTTCTAGTTCAGTTCTAGTTCAGTTCTAGTTCAGTTCTAGTTCAGTTCTAGTTCAGTTCTAGTTCAAGTTCAATTCGAGTTCATTTCTAGTTCCGTTCTAGTTCAGTTCTAGTTCAGTTCTAGTTCAATTCTAGTTCAGTTCTAGTTCAGTTCTAGTTCAGTTCTAGTTCAGTTATAGTTCAGTTCTAGTTCAGTTCTAGTTCAGTTCTAGTTCAGTTCTAGTTCAGTTCTAGTTCAGTTCTAGTTCAGTTCTAGTTCAGTTCTAGTTCAGTTCTAGTTCAGTTCTAGTTCAGTTCTAGTTCAGTTCTAGTTCAGTTCTAGTTCAGTTCTAGTTCAGTTCTAGTTCAGTTCTAGTTCAGTTCTAGTTCAGTTCTAGTTCAGTTCTAGTTCAGTTCTAGTTCAGTTCTAGTTCAGTTCTAGTTCAGTTCTAGTTCAGTTCTAGTTCAGTTCTAGTTCAGTTCTAGTTCAGTTCTAGTTCAGTTCTAGTTCAGTTCTAGTTCAGTTCTAGTTCAGTTCTAGTATAGTTCTAGTACAGTTCAAATTCAGTTCTAGTTCTGTTCTAGTTATTTATTATTTTCTTACAGATTACCAAACCCACTCTGCGTATGAGCAATTATGAGATTAATATACAATATTTATCATTCGCTAGACAAACCAATTATTTAATATAAAGTGTTTTTAATAGGAACTAATCAGCATCTGATATTTTTAGAAGTCTTAAGCCTTTTAAAACAAAACACTGAATAAATATTAAAATAATTTTAGGTTATTTAGATTTCTCTGGAGTATTTATTTATTTATTTATTTTTTGACTTATTTATATTTATGGGCGTTTACATCTACATGATAAAACTCAAATACAAATCAAAATTTCGTGTTTATATCAAACTTTCGCAATAAGGTATAAACAAGTGTTTATGTTTTGACCCTTCTCACATTTTTTTTGTTACTAAATTATCTGGTTATCAATCTCTCCCTGGTGGTTTTTGTATACAACACACAAGTTATACGTTAAATTAACCTTGGGTTTTGTGTTAATTTTTATTATTGTTCCTACAAAAGAATTTTACAGTCATTGTTTAAAAACATAAAATCTATTATAAAGCAATTTAAAGCTTTAAACTTCCTTTAAAATAAAGCAGAACATTTAAAAAAATAAAGAAAAATTTATATAGTTTATAAAAGATGTTAAAAGACATAATGGCGTTCTACAACCAAAAGTTTGGAAAAAAAATTACAAAGTGATAAAAGTTTTTCGTTTTTTTTCTTTAACATATAGCTAAAAATACATTCTTAACATGAACAAAAAAAGAAAACAGAATTATCAGAAAAGTTGCCAAAATATTTTCAAGATATTTATTATAAAAATTTAAAATAACACAAGTATTTGTGTCAAAATAAAACTGTGATAGTAATAACAAGTTGATGTGTTGTAGACTGCAGTAGTGAGATTTTTGTACCCTGCTATAAAATTTTCGTAAACTTCATTTTGGATAATTAAGGTCCTATCGCTACTGTGTATATTTTCTCTTAGAGCCATTTTGCTAGTGTCTCTAATAGGCAGACAATAATGTGGGAAATTGAAATAGGATTTCAAGTAATACAACTCTATGTAACATACAGATTGATATAACCAATATACTCCAATTTATTTTATTAAAAAGTTACTACTTAAACTACCTTTTTCTATATGTGTAAAACAAGAAAGAAAATATAAAGTAGAACAACAATTTCATAGAAATATTTTTTGTTTTTTCTTTAAAGATTATTTGTGGTATAACACAGAAGAGGGAAAAGTTTTTCTTTTTCAACCCTTTTAAGTGTCAAAAATTGTCATCGTTTCTTGCGCTAACAATTTGGTTACAATTTTTCTTAAACTGATTTGTATGTGTCTTTTCGTGTTGGTTTTATTGTGTCACTTTCTTGGTTTTAACGTTATTTGCTTGACACCAATGTTTTGTATTTATCAAAATCATGGTTGGTGTTGTTTTTATGTCAAGTAGTTGCATATTTTTCATATTACAGTTAAAATAAATTGATTTTTATTATAACGAATAGCAGTGCGATGGATGTTTTTTTTTCTATGTTTTATTACCCTATTCTCCAGCATAGTGGCGATAGATAGATAGATATATATATATATATATATATATTATATATATATATATATATATATATATATATTATATATATATATATATATTATATATATATATATATATATATAGATAGATAGATAGATAGATAGATAGATAGATATATATAGATAGATAGATAGATAGATAGATAAATAGATAGATAGATAGATAGATAGATAGATAGAGAGATAGATAGATAGATAGATAGATAGATAGATAGATAGATAGATAGATAGATAGATATATGGATAGAAAGATAGATAGAAAGATAGATAGATAGATAGATAGAGATAGATAGATAGATAGATAGATAGATAGATTGATAGATAGATAGATAGATAGATAGATAGATAGATAGATAGATAGATAGATAGATAGATTGATAGATAGATAGATAGATAGATAGATAGATAGATAGATAGATAGATAGATAGATAGATAGATAGATAGATAGATATATAGATAGATAGATAGATAGATAGATAGATAGATAGATAGATAGATAGATAGATAGATAGATAGATAGATAGATAGATAGATAGATAGATAGATAGATAGATAGATAGATAGATAGATAGATAGATAGATAGATATAGATAGATAGATAGATAGATAGATAGATAGATAGATAGATAGATAGATAGATAGATAGATAGATAGATAGATAGATAGATAGATAGATAGATAGATAGATAGATAAATAGATAGATAGATAGATAGATAGATAGATAGATAGATAGATAGTTAGTTAGTTAGCTAGCTAGCTAGTTAGTTAGTTAGTTAGTTAGTTACTTAGTTAGTTAGTATTTAGTTAGTTAGTTAGTATTTAGTTAGCTAGTTAGTTAGTTAGTTAGTTATATCATACACTTTAAATTTCAGAAAGCTTTTTTTAAGAATTTCGAAAACAAATTTTCCCCGTTACTTTGAAAATTAAAAATTCATTTTCTTTGAAACCACCCGGAATATTCTATTTTCTTTACTGATCCCCCAGCAATTTCATCAATTTCCGCCAACCACTTCCCTTTATGACATATTCAACGAATTAATGCTTTGTTTGCTAAAAAACTCATTTCTTGTCAATGCTCTTAAAACTTTATAGAAAAATGTTCGATTTTAATACAACTATTTTTTTCCACTACTTGCATGAAACGTATGCAAAGATAAAAAATTGATACAGCGCCTGCAAAGAGGCAATACCTGCGGGTTTAAATAAAAATTGCTTTTTTTTTGTTTTGCTGTTATAGTTTTAGAATGTTTTTCCGCTTTGTTCCATTTGAATGAATTTAATATTATTTGAACAAAACTAGCTCAAAAATAACATTTGATATTGGCGATACAATCTTTTTTATAGTATATATTTTTTTTGCAGCTGCAGGACATTTTTATAAAATAAATTGCATTAAAGAATATAGGATTTTTTATGTTCTTTTAGAGTTTAAAAGTTTTCTAAAAAATACATTTATTATTATTCTACAGATTAGTTTGTTGACTAATCTATAGTGTAGTATTGTCTGTCCTATTAAGTGGTCGTTTGTCTAGTCTATTGACTAGACTATGGTCTGATCATTGACTAGTATATTGACTAATCTATTGAGAAATCTGAAGATTTGTTGGTTAATCCATTTAAGATCCATTTACTCATCAGTTCAAATATTTAGATATTCGTATGCTTGATGCAGAAATAATAATCCAAACTTTTTACTTACGTACACCAATAACTATAGAGTCATAAAATAATCATATTTATTAAATATTGTATCCTAAAGATTCTTTCATTCTATCCATCATTTTTGCATCTTCAAGTATGAGTTTTGACAGGAACTCAGGCAAATAGGTAATAGGTATTTTATGCACATATAAATATTTCTTTCAAAATTCATATGAATTGGAACTATTTTGTAACATTAAGTGTTTGCATGTTTGTGTTTTGTTAGCTCTAGGAAAATATTTATTTATTTATTCTAGAGTTTCTCTCCGCCAGTTTGTGTGTGTCTGTGTGTGTGTATCTTAAAACGTGCTTGAGTTTGAGTGGTGACTGTTTGATTGATGAATCGATAGAATAATTGATTTATATGTTTTGCATTTAAATGACACTTTGTTACAATTGACAAGAAATTTCTATTTGTTCTGAGCTTTGTCTATGTATGTGTGTGTCTGTGGTTAAGAAGTGAAAATGTTTTGTGCTGCAAAAAGAAAAATAACAACAATTATAAATTTATGTAAAGAATTTAAAGTGACATTATTAGAAAAAAGGAAATATTTGTAAATAGTGTCGGCAAAAGGTTTCAATACCAAATGATGGGTTAAGATGCTAATATATGATAATTTACAACTTATACATTAGCTTACACAATATGGTAAAAATGTGATTATTTAGGTATACACAAGTCACTAGTTGTTTTGTTTTCATATTTTCTTCTCTCTTGAGTAGTTTAATGTTTGTCTTAAATTCTTCTATTTCTTTCTTTTTAATTATCTTAATTTTAATTTATTTTTTTTTAAATACAAACATGTAATTAAGAACATTGTTTATTTATACTGTTTGTATGTATTTATGTAAATATTGCTAAAGATAAATATAAAATTGAAAAAATCAACAAACATGATGCTATTTATGCCGCTGATATTGCTGTTGGTTATTTTCGTTTGCTTAGGCCACAGGTCACGTTTATGCAATTTAACCATTTCATACAATAATAAATACAAATAAACATCATCAACACATAGGAACCCCAACAGTTTTGAAGGACATATATTTATCGCTTCATTCTTGTGTTAGTGTGGAAAGATGCTGACAAAGAAGCGCACAATATCCTGTCCTGATGAAGCCCTAACTAACTAACTATCTAACTAACTAACTAACTAACTAACTAACTGACTGACTGACTGACTGACTAACTAACTAACTAACTAACTAACTAACTAACTAACTAACTAACTAACTAACTAACTAACTAACTAACTAACTAACTAACTAAATAACTAATTAACTAAATAACTAAATAACTAAATAACTAAATAACTTAATAACTAAATAACTAAATAACTAATTAACTAAAAACCTAAATAACTAAATAACTAAATAACTAAATAACTAAATAACTAAATAACTAAATAACTAAATAACAAAATAACTAAATAACTAAATAACTAAATAACTAAATAACTAAATAACTAAATAACTAAATAACTAAATAACTAAATAACTAAATAACTAAATAACTAAATAACTAAATAACTAAATAACTAAATAACTAAATAACTAAATAACTAAATAACTAAATAACTAAATAACTAAATAACTAAATAACTAAATAACTAAATAACTAAATAACTAAATAACTAAATAACTAAATAACTAAATAACTAAATAACTAAATAACTAAATAACTAAATAACTAAATAACTAAATAACTAAATAACTAAATAACTAAATAACTAAATAACTAAATAACTAAATAACTAAATAACTAAATAACTAAATAACTAAATAACTAAATAACTAAATAACTAAATAACTAAATAACTAAATAACTAAATAACTAAATAACTAAATAACTAAATAACTAAATAACTAAATAACTAAATAACTAAATAACTAAATAACTAAATAACTAAATAACTAAATAACTAAATAACTAAATAACTAAATAACTAAATAACTAAATAACTAAATAACTAAAAAACTAAAAAACTAAAAAACTAAAAAACTAAATAACTAAATAACTAAATAACTAAATAACTAAATAACTAAATAACTAAATAACTAAATAACTAAATAACTAAATAACTAAATAACTAAATAACTAAATAACTAAATAACTAAATAACTAAATAACTAAATAACTAAATAACTAAATAACTAAATAACTAAATAACTAAATAACTAAATAACTAAATAACTAAATAACTAAATAACTAAATAACTAAATAACTAAATAACTAAATAACTAAATAACTAAATAACTAAATAACTAAATAACTAAATAACTTAATAACTAAATAACTAAATAACTAAATAACTAAATAACTAAATAACTAAATAACTAAATAACTAAATAGCTAACTAACTGACTAAGTAACTAACTAACTGCTTAGAACTAACTAACTGCTTAGTATCTGCATACAAGTCTAGTATTTTGAGTTTTACTGTTTTATTTGCACATCCCAGTAAAAACTTAATTTCCAAAGTAAGTAAAGATGTAAGTGGAATTCGAAAGAAATACTACTTTCATTTCTAAAGAACTTACTTAGTTTGGTTCGTGATTTTTTAAAAGATATTCCTTATTTCTTGGCTGATAATAAGTTGTTTTGTAAGTTGAGTTATGAAACAATTTATGAAAAAATGTAAAAACTAAAAAAATACTGTTTAAATTATTGTTTGTGTGTAGGTATTGATTTTTTTTATATTTTCATTAAAAAAGCATTTCGTAGAAGCCATTGCTATTTATCTATGTCTGTCTGTCTGTCTGTCCGTCCATGTAAACCTTGTAATCAAACTAACAGGCCGCAATTATAAAGATAATTAAATGAAATTTGGTACATGATCTTCTATTGTCCCATGGATGAACCCTATTGAAAATGGTAAACATCGGTCCATTATTTCTTCTAGAACCCCATACAACTGTACCCCCGAATATGGCTTGTAAAGATTTTAATCAAACTATAGGTCGAAATTTTGGAGATAATTCAATGAAATTTGGCACATAATCTTTTATGGTACTGTAGACGAAGCCTATTGAAAATAGTTAACATCGGTCCATTATTTCACCTAGGCCCCATAGATCTGAACCCGCCAATTATTGCTCTTTAGTTCATGATTATGTTTAATAAACTCGGATCTCGACAGAAAGCTGCAAAACCAAGTTCTATACTAGTCTTGATGACCCTGATGAACTTAATAATTATAAGGCCACATTTGAACCTAGCCCCTCTAAAAAGCCCCCATCGAAATTTTACTTAAATATCCACAATTTTATTAAACATTAAATGGCTTTAGTATATCTGAGGCAAGGTACAATTCAACTTAAATGCTTTACTATGAAAACTAAATCACATTTTATTCGTATACAGGGGTAGGGTATTATGTGGTCAGCCTTGCCCGACTATAACTTCTTGCTTGTCAGGTTTGTAATAAGTTTTTTAGGAAAATATTAAACTTTAAACTAGTTTTAGTGCATTTTTTTGCAGTTGCAATAATAATTATACGAAGTATACTAAACACACAGAAGTACACAAATACATGCATATCGTCACCTGAGATGCAAAAGAGAATAACAATACATCTAAACAATACATCATTGCTATGAAAACTAAATTATTTCACAAGAATTATATCCCAGCACGTTTGAATATGACTGTGCCTACAGACGCTGCCTATTATGTTGCTTTTAATGACTTTCTGACTTGTGGCAATGACTAATTTGTTGTTACGCCCTTTTGAATATCCATATTCAATAAAATCGGAGTTTTTTATAAAATAGTTCTTAAAATTTTCAATGACATGTATTTTGTTGCAGAGGACCATCTTCAATACTAATTATTTATTTTAAGTTATTCGCCTTTTTGCATTTCAGGTCACTATATGTATGAGTACATATTTGCCTAACAATTTAAGTATTTTACACAGTATTTGTTGTGCTATACATATGTATATCTCTGTTTAAGTTAAGTACTTTTTAGCCCAGTTTTCCTACATGAGTAGAAAATGTGTTTGTTGTTATACTACTAACTATAAGAAATTTTGTCTTTTTTCCGAAACATATAAATACTCATATCATTGGGATGCTGCAAACATTTCTTGGGTATGAGTTACTTACTTTAGTTTTATGCTCTACCACACTTTCATCAACAGCCTAGTTTTTGGGGGATAAAAAAAGTTGAATGAAAAAAAAGATTCAGAATTTAAACGTCTTCTTTTGTTAGTAACACATCTATGGCTGCTGTTTTGTTTACTCCTTTTGCTGAGGTTTATGTTGTATTTTACGATTGAAGTACATGAAATATTTCTTCAAGAACCCAATAGTTCTTGTGGTACATGTCTTTTTCGGCAGCATTAGTATACATCTCTTCTCATAATACATATTTTTCCTTAATAATGTCTGTGCATCTTTTTAGTTTCACTACAGGTGGCATTTTTTCAAATAGTTTTGGGCTGTGTGGGTGTATATTTGCTTTTGATCTTAAGATGAAACCTACATACAATTTGGCACAATATTAAAATCCATATAAATATTTAGAAAAAAATGAAACATATAATAGTGGGCGTGTCACCTCCCATATGAATTAAACACAAAAATTGTTATATCTAAGAAACAATTGAAGCAAAAACTCTCAATTTCTGTACGAACAACTTTGACATTTATAGTAAGCAATTTCTAGGTTTTATAAGACTTCCTAAAAGTAATGTAGATGGGTTACATTTATGCCACTATAAGTTCTGAAGGGGTTTTGAGGAAAAAATCCTAGTATTACAAATTTAGTTTAAAAACTTTTATTTTTTTTTTTTTTCTTTTACTGCTATTGGTTTTATATCTTCTTCGTCTACTATACTTCATCTTTTGTGTTTTTATTATTTTTATATATTGTTATGTTATCAAATTACTAAAATAATTGAAAGTTACACATTTTTCGTACTTATTTCCTTTTGCTGTTAAAATTATTTGAATATGTTTTTATACGGAAGACAAAAAGAAAAGAAATAAAAATGTCATTGAAAATTTCCTTTGAAACTAAGAAACTAGTAGGTTTAAGCAGCAAATTTTTGAATATCCGATTATATTATATATACTATAGACTAGACTATAGACTAGACTATAGACTAGACTATAGACTAGATTATAGACTAGAATATAAACTAGACTATAGACTAGACTATAGACTAGATTATAGACTAGACTATAGACTAGACTATAGACTAGACTATAGACTAGACTATACACTAGACTATAGACTAGACTATAGACTAGACTATAGACTAGACTATAGACTAGACTATAGACTAGACTATAGACTAGACTATAGACTAGACTATAGACTAGACTATAGACTAGACTATAGACTAGACTATAGACTAGACTATAGACTAGACTATAGACTAGACTATAGACTAGACTATAGACTAGACTAGACTATTGATTATACTGTAGCCATGTCTAGGCTAAAAACTGAACTAGACTACAGACTACATTATATACTAGACTATAGACTTTACTATAGGGTACACTACGGACTACACTATAGACTTGACGATAGACTATACTACAGAGTAGTCTTTAGACTATACTAGTCTATATACTAGAATTAGACTGCACTAGATTAGACTATAGTCTAGTTTATAGCCTAGACTATAGACTAGACTCTAAAGTAGATTACAAATTAGACTATACACCATAGAATTATACCATACTACAGAGTGGACTATAAACTAGATAATATACTATACTTAAGACTGACATACTATGGAACTACTTATCTAATTTTTATTAGTTAGAAAAAGTACCAAATTAGTTTTGGATACTAAATAACTGAAAGTATTTTTTAAAAACTCAACCACTTATTGCATACAAATTCTTAATTAAATCAGAATTATATGTTAAGAGCCGAATGAATTTGAATTAAGCAAGAAATACTTATAAGAGAGTTGTGACCTTTAAATACAAACTCACCTCCTTAATAATATGACGACTTTACATAGTCCATTGTGACAAGAGTTTGTTATTATGGCGCGGCAGTAATTTCCGCACATTGAACGGGAAGTGATTTCATGCGTGTATTATGTAAGTGTTGGCAATTGGCAAGTAAAAACGTTTTATGTTAAAATACCACACTATCACATCAATACCATAAACGTCATCAACACCACGAACAGCAATATTTTTGTTTTTCTTTTTATATTTATTAATACCACAGTGACACAATTCCCACGCAATTGCATATTTTGCGGTTAGTACCGTTAATATAAAATACTCAAGGTGTGGGTGTGTGTATGTGTTGTGTTGACACGTTTTTTTTAGTCACTGTTTTAATTGAAAAATGATTGAAAATGTAATTAAAACGATATTAAAGTGAAGAATGGTCAATCAGGTTTGAGTACGTTTTTGAACAAGACTTGTTATGAGAACATTTTATTATAAGAAAGTGGAAATGTGTAAAAGTTTAAAACACTTTTTAATAGAAATTTCTCATTATAAAAGTCGTCATCTGTCTGTACGTCGCAGTTTTCTAGATAACTTGATGAAATTTGGCACATACTCTTATTTGGTACCAGGCTATTGAAAATTATTGAAATCAGTCCATTATTTAGCCTAACCTCCATGCAATCGTACCCCACGTATAGGGCTATTGGGCAAAACTAAAACAGTCAGAGGGACAACAATGCTTAGAACGTTCTAGGATCTACTCTTGTGATTCTACGGGTACAAACATATTAACATTCATATATAAAATTGATTTTGAAGCATCACCGCCATCGATTTTGCCAATGCTGTCTTTCATAAATTGAATTCATCAAATGTTGAATCTTTTAACACTCTTACTATCATGAAGTATATATCTATTTTTAAGTGAAATCAATTATTTTTCAAAGAATCACAAACATTGTCATTACAAAAGCATTCATATCTGGTTTTTATTTTCAATCGAATTTACCTTTTGCCTCGGAAATTTTACTCTACTGCCAAACATCAATTTCTATTCTTATATATTTTAACGTGTAGGTTGGCCACACATTGACATCTATTTACCAAATGACAGACTAAATGACAGACAGGCAGACAGACAGAGACAAGTAGTCATAATAGCAAATCACAAAATGTATAGATTAACCCAGCAAACATAGATGATTGAAATAAATTTCTAAACAAGTATGAAAATATAGTCAGGTGAGGCCGACGGAAGGACAGACATAGCTAAATCGACTCAGAAAATAGGACCAATATTATTGTGCGTTACAAACATCAGTACAAACTCAATATACCCTCTCCTCTAAAGTGTTGTAGAGTATAATTAATATAAATTAAATTTAAAAGTTGTTGTCTTCTCGATGATTCTTGATCACTATTTTCTAGTCTTTTTCAAGTCATTAAAATAGCTTAGTCCATCATAATTAGTCGTTAAAGTATCTATTTTATGATTAGCCACTACTGACTAGATTAATGTCTGTTGGGTTAGGTGTATGAGTGTGTGTGTGTGTGTGTCTCAGTGATGCCATGTGATTGCGTGTTTAATTTAAAATGCTCATTTTCAAAGTGTAACATTTGTCGTTACAAAAGGAAACTAAAAAAATTATATTTTCTAACTATGAAATTTTCCATTTTGCAAATGACAATGACAACGACAATGACACAATTATGATCAACACGAAACGCAAACTGTATAAACGAGGGACAAAAACTTTATATGTATGTGTATTACATGTCCTTAACATTAAGGAAATTGAAAGTAATTGTTTTCAAAACGAATAAAAACAGTAGAAAACAATGGTCATTGAGCTGGCGTTACAAAGAAATTTTACTTTTGTTAAGATTTTTTTCTGTAAAACATCTTTACATTTTTCATGACGAATGAAATATTTAAAAGACATCTTTAAATATCTGTCAATTTCTATTGCAATATAAATTTCAATATTTTAAATGTATTAATTTCAACCTTTGATAAGAGTCAAATGGTAAAATTCATTATAAATCGTTATAAAAAATAAACTAAAACAAATGATATATTTTTAAATAACAAAATATTCAAGGTCTTTTATTATTTGTTCTCTATTATTTGACTTATGTTTCTCTCATTTATTGAAAAATTAACATAACTTAAAATTTGATTTGCATGAAGTGTGTACTAAAATATTTTACATATATAATATAAATCAATAATCGATTTTTTTCCATTTTTTTGGAAACTAGAAGAGATAAAACCAAAACAATGAAAATCTGTGATCATATAACTTTTTCATCAAAAATCGATTTTTTAAGTAAAAAATAAAAGTTCATTTATCTTGCAAACTAGATGAAGTAGAGGCAAAACAATGAAAATCTATGATCAATTAAATTTCTTACTAAAAATCGATGTTTTGAGTGAAAACATAAAAGTCAATTTATCTTGGAAACTAGAAAAGATAGAGCCAAAATAATGAAAATCTGTGATCACTTAACATAAAAGTAAATTTTTCTTGCAAAATAGAAGAGATAGAACCAAAACAATGAAAATCTGTGATCAATTAAATTTCTAACTAAAAATCGATTTTTTGAGTGAAAAGATAAAAGTCCATTTATCTTGAAAAATAGAAGAGATAGATCCAAAACAATGAAAATTTGTGATCATCTAACTTGCTCATCAAAAAAGTCCATTTTTCTTGGAAACTAGAAAAGATAGAAAATTTGTGATCACTTAAATTTCTTACTAAAAATCGATTTTTTGAGTGAAAACATAAAAGTCCATTTATCTTGGAAACTAGAAGAGATAGAGCCAAAACAATGAAAATCTGTTATCACTTAAATTTTCTTACTAAAAATTGTTTTTTTGAGTGAAATGATAAAAGTCCATTTATCTTGGAAATTAGAAGAGGTAGAGCCAAAACAATGAAAATCTGTGATCATCTAATTTTCTCATCAAAAATCGACTTTTTGAGTTAAAAAAGAAAAGTCCATTTATCTTGGAAACTAGAAGAGATAGAGCCAAAACAATGAAAATCTGTGATCATCTAACTCTCTCATCAAAAATCGACTTTTTGAGTGAAAAGATAAAAGTCGATTTATCTTGGAAACTAGAAGAGATAGAGCCAAAACAATGAAAATCTGTGATCATCTTACTTTCTCATCAAAAATCGACTTTTGAGTGAAAAGGTAAAAGTCGATTTATCTTGGAAACTAGAAGAGATATTAAGAGATATTACTTTCTCATCAAAAATCGACTTTTGAGTGAAAAGGTAAAAGTCGATTTATCTTGGAAACTAGAAGAGATAGAGCCAAAACAATGAAAATTTGTGATCATCTAACTTTCTCATCAAAAATCGGCTTTTTGAGTGAAAACATAAAAGTCCATTTATCCTGGAAACTAGAAGAGATAGAGCCAAAACAATGAAAATCTGTGATCATCTAACTTTCTCATCAAAAATCGACTTTTTGAGTGAAAACATAAAAGTCCATTTATCTTGGAAACTAGTCATCAAAAATCGACTTTTTGAGTGAAAAGATAAAAATCCATTTATCTTGGAAACTAGAAGAGATAGAGCCAAAACAATGAAAATCTGTGATCATCTAACTTTCTCATCAAAAATTGACTTTTTGAGTGAAAACATAAAAGTCCATTTATCTTGGAAACTAGAAGAGATAGAGCCAAAACAATGAAAATCTGTGATCATCTAACTTTCTCATCAAAAATCGACTTTTTGAGTGAAAAGATAAAAGTCCACTTTTCTTGGAAACTAGAAGAGATAAAAGTCCATTTATCTTGGAAACTAGAAGAGATGGAGCCAAAACAATAGATTATTTAAGAGATCTTTTAAATCCTAAGCCTTCTTTAAATTTTTTGTTGTTTTTGTTATAAAAAACATGATTTGTATTTACGCTTTAAATAAATAAAGACTGATTGTGTGTATAAAGGCATATCCGTTTCCGGTAAAACAATACTATTATATAAACAATGCTTTGTATTTAATGTAAAAGCGAACAATTGAAAAAAAGAACAAATCTTAAAATAAAGAGTTTATATTTGTTTAACAGACAAAGAGTGTTTATGTATGTGTGGGTGCGTGAATATGTTTATACAGAATTTATTATTTTATTTCTTTTATCTAAGATCAAATTGATTCAAGGCAAGTTATAAAGATAACAATTGTTGTTAACATTAAACAACAGAATGCAGTCTTACATTTTGCTGCTAATTTTAGCAAAAATTATATTAATGACAAACTTTTTATTCTTAATGTATTTGAATTATATTATTTTTGACTTTATTTGTTGTTAAGTTTAACATACGTGTTTTTATAAAAAACTTTTTATATAGTGTTTTGTCAAAATATGCAAATTATTAAAACTGTTATAAAATATATTTCTTAAAAAATATTTTGTTTTTTGTTTTAATTTTAAAACTATTAAATTTTATTGTAAACAAATTTATACCTTGTAAGTAAACTAAAGCACAACAGTTACTGATTTATTTTTATACATATTACTCATACGTTCTGTATCCCTAAATTCCATTAATAATTTTCATTTCTTTTAGAGATTTTTCAAGCATTTTTCTTAAGGTAAAACCAAATTTTAGATACATGTCTGTATGTGTAAACAAAAAATGTACACATATTCATATCTTTAATAGCAAAGATGATTTTAAAAAGTTTTTTCTCTTTGGCTAAAGTAAGGGTAAAGTATACGCATATTTGTTTCTCATAGTTGCATACAAATTTGCATATATGCTACAAAAGTATATAGTTTTAAGCAAAAATAATAAAAAAGAAAATTAAAAATTATATGTTGGTGTGTATGCAAAAAACTCAAATGTATAAAGAGGTTTTATGAGACAGTGTTACTCAAATGTTTATAAAGGTAAAAACAAATTAAAATTTTGAAATTAATATTTAAAATTGGATTGGACTGGTGAATGCAGTACCCGCCTGTCCATTCGGGCTAGACTATAGACTAGACTATAGACTAGACTATAGACTAGACTATAGACTAGACTATAGACTAGACTATAGACTAGACTATAGACTAGACTATAGACTAGACTATAGACTAGACTATAGACTAGACTTTAGACTAGACTATAGACTAGACTATAGACTAGACTGTAGACTAGACTATAGACTAGACTATAGACTAGACTATAGACTACACTATAGACTAAACTATAGACTATACTATAGACTATACTATAGACTACACTATAGACTAGACTATAGACTAGGGTTTACTCTCTGATACCTGCGTCTGATTTGATTTGTGTTATTATTATAATGCTCAACGATCATGTTTTTGAATTTGATGTGAAATCTTTACATGACTATATATCACGAATATATATGTTGGTGATCTTGAGCGATCACTAAGTTGACATTCATAGATTATGCATTTAGGACTCTGTTCTTCTCTAAAGAAATAAGCTTGTTGGTGCCACGAAGTTTACTCTCAGACATATGTGACTCATTAGACTGCTGGATTTTTAACAGTCAGTAGATATGTTTTTGTTATATGTAACAATTAACAATTTATTATTGTTCCTTGAGGTGGACTCATATACAGAATAATCAAGTTAGTAATCTTTAACGATCACATTAACGACATAGGTCATGGATATATAAGTATGTGCTTAATATCATCACTGTTTCGGAAGGATTCTATACTTTGTATTGAAAAACAAAGTTGTTGTTCAATCTCAGACATTTGTGGATCAATTGATATGTGTTCATGTTGTATTGCTTAACGTCATTCATCTTAATATGGATTTGGTCTGATCTTAAACGATCACGACTTAGGTCTCGCATTTAGCTTATAGTATGTCTGATCTGGTGAAGAGATGACGGTACTTTGATTGAAAAACAAAGTTGATGGTGAAAACAGGTTTACTATCACAAATCTGTTGTGGACTTATGTATGCATGTCTGATATTGATAAAATCATTATCATCGCAGTATTTCTTATGGTACTATTTCTTATTCATTCAACTATCAATAAATTAGATTAAAATATCTTGATTGTTCTAAGCTTCAAGTTACGACTTAGGATTTAATTATTGAATTCTTCTTGTAAATTTTATCAAATTTGTTCAGGTTGAGAGAAGTGTACACAGAGAGAAGTGTGAACCAACGTTTGGGAACAACCTAGTAAAAGCATGAGGAACATAATTTGTTCTTTGTACATTAGGGTGGTGTTTATGGTCGGCTTAGAAAATGTATCAAATATATTATGAAAATCTTATAAACACATCTAAAAATCAAGGTGGAAAATCGAATGTCAGTTTTATTATTTTTTTGACGTAACCTTTGAATATATAAAAATTTATTGACAGATTTTGAAAATTTTGAATAAATTTTTAATTCTACAAATAAAACTCATAATATTAAACAAAAAAAAACACCCTAATGTACATTTACCTCTTAGACTTATGTTATATATTTATCGTATATAAGCATACTTCATATGTCTCTAAGTATGTAACTAAATTGTAAACATGTTACATACAATCTAGGTAATACTAAACCAAAGTTAATGTTAAAGTTAAGACCACTTAACTACTAACCTATCTCGTCCAATGTAAGGAGTGAGATCGAAAAATTCTTAACACACGTTTTTCATTACATTTTTCAACCAAAGTATTATTTGATTTTTTTGATCAAGTTACCTTTGAAAAACATGTCAGTTATTATGTGTAATGTCAATTATATTAATTTTTTTGTTAATCTGATTAAAATGAGTGACCAGAAAAAAGTGCGTACTGAAATTATTAAATATTTTCAACTAAACCCAACTTGGTCTTACAAAAAGTTGGCAAAGCATACAAAGGTCTGCCGTCAAACTGTTTCCAATGTTATTAAACAGTACCGGGAGAACTTGTCAGTTGATAGAAAACCTGGTTCAGGTAGAAGGAATGGTCCACATGATGTTTCTAAAGCCAAAAATAGAACGCATTTTCAAAAGAGCTCCCAACACATCCGGTAGAAAAGCAGCTCGGTTAGCTCAGTGCTCGGACTATTTGGTACGAAAAGTTAAAGCTAATGCAGGTTTAAAAACATACAAGGCTCAAAAAGTTCCTGACAGGAACGCTGCTAAAAATTTAGAGGCCAAAAACAGAGCACGGAAATTGAAGTCAAGTTTTATAAAAAAAATATTCTTGCTGCATAATGGATGACGAAACGTATGTTCTGGCAGATTTTTCGCAACTTCCAGGTCAAAAGTTTTATGTTGCTGATGCTCGAGGGAATGTTGAAGAAAAGTTTAGGACCCAAAAGCAGACAAAATTTCCCAGAAAGTTCTTGGTATGGCAAGCAATATGCAGTTGCGGCAAAAGAAGCCAATCATTTGTTACAACGGGCTCTATAAATACCGAAATTTACATCAAGGAATGTTTACAAAAAAGGCTGCTTCCATTCATAAGACTTCATAATGTGTCCACTTATTTTTGGCCTGACTTGGCATCCTGTCACTATGGTAAACAAGCCCTTGAGTGGTACAAGAACAATAATGTGGTATTTGTACCAAGAGAGGCAAATTCTCCAAACTGCCCGGAGCTAAGGCCAGTGGAGAGATATTGGGCTCTTGTTAAAAGAGAATTGAAGAGTACAAAAAAGGTGTCCAAAAGTGTGGTAGATTTTAAACGGAGATGGACTACATGTTCGAGCAAAGTGACAGAAAGCACTATAAAAACGTTAATGGAAGGGTTTCCGAAAAGGGTTTAAAATTTCATCACTAGTGATTAAAACTATAAAAATAATAATAATTTGATTCAAATAAAAAAAATAAAGCTGTAAGTTTAGTGGTTTCTTTTTTATAAACATATATGTATGTTAAGAATTTTTCGATCTCACTCCTTATGTTTAACTAAAAAAAAATTCTAAAGAAAATGTTAAAAAAGAAATAAAAGGAAAAATGTGGAAACATAAAACTTGTTCTTTACAGATTTTTCTTTTAAAATAATATTTCTTTCAAATTCTGTGTTTAGAGTGTTGAGTGGTTAGTTAGTTACACAGCAAAAGTACCCTCCCATATGAATATAATTAAAATTTTTTTTTAAGTTTTTTATTTATGCAGACAGTAATTAAAATAATTTCTAAAATTGAGTTTAACAAGTGGAAACAAATTAAAATTGTTGCAGTTTTATTTTTCGAAGAAATGGTAAAACTATTTAAGGGTAATTGTGGTCAAGTTATAATTTAGTTTAAGTATAACTTTAAATTAATAAAAATGCAAATGGTTAAATGGTATATTTTTTTTTTAAAACAAACGTTTAGGGAGTGAAAACGTTTAACAATTATAGTTTTTATACTTTGGTTATAAACTTTTTTAGAGGCCTCCAAAGATTTGTGTCTCGGTATCATTTTTGTAATATAGTGATAATTTTCTAGAGGCTCATATCTTCCAAATCGCTCCATATTCCGATTTACTCTAAAAGGAAATGTTTAGCTCTTGTCATAAAGAACAATATAATGAACATATAAAATCAAAAAGAACTTCATCCTCAAGATCAAACCCCGGTGATAATTTCCAAAACCGTTCGGAATTTTGATTTATGCTCTGAGAAAATATTGTAGCTCTTGTCATAAAGAACAAAACAGTGAAAAAACTTGATCCTTAAAATAAAAACTGAAAATGTTAGCTTTTTCTTCCTGTTCAGATACATAGGTAGCAAACCGTTCAAAATTTAAGGAAACTATTAACTACAAAAATCTAAAAAAAACTCAAGCAATTACGCAACGACCGCAGCAGCACAGGTAAAGCTGTAGGTTCACACTTTAATGTTGTTGTATGCTGCAAGCACAAAATCGTTAAATGCTTTCACGTGTAGAAAGCTTAAAGCGGGAGGTTCACACTACGCGTTTTCGCAACAAACCATTACGTGCTTTTCATACCTACCCTGTATTCTACGCTTCAAGTTATATGCGACGCTTTTTCAAGCGTAAACTTTTTGTTTTATTTAAAAAAAATTTTGCGTCTCTTTACAACTTTTTCTTATTTTTAATTTTAATTAATTAAAATTAATAAATAAGCATTATATAAAGAATCAGCTAACATGATCGTGCGCTGCTTGTGACGCGTATAAAAGTAGAAAGAAGATCTACTTTAAGCATTCTACGCATCAAGGCATTATACGCTTTTGTACTTGTAACTTTCAGCATATAGATACATTGATTCTACTTTTTTGACAGACGCGTATAATGCGAGAAAGCGTAAAATGCGTGGTGTGGACCTCCAGCTTAAAGTAGACCTACTTCTTACTTTTGTAAGCGTCATAAGTGACACACTAATATGTTTGCTGATTTTGACTCAATTTTAATAAACGAGTTAAGTTGTGAAAATATAAATAAAAACTAAAAAAAAAATAAAGAAAAAAATATTCTTAAGAAGCTTTGCTAGTAACTTAATGCGTAGGATACGAAGAATGTTTGTAAAAAAAAAACTTTGACGTGAAAACGTGTGGACCTCCAGCTTAAGCTTAATACAAGTATCAAGCTCGACGCAGCATACAAACGCACAATATAAAAGCATGCGTTTACGTGTTGAAAAATTGCTTCACTAAATTAGGCGTATACTTGATATTTATATTATCAATAAATCATTAACACGTATACGTACAGTTGGAGTTTATATCAGCAGTACAATTTCATAATGAAAAATTTTCTTCTAAAAAATGTGAAAATAATTTAAATATTTGTTCTTTATGACAAAAGCTATAACTTTGCCTCGACAAAACTAAATTTGATATTGTTGTGGCCCTTTTGGTACTGTTTTTCTACCTTCTGAAGCAACAAACATTTTATTCGAAACAAATATAATATAATATATAGTCGGCCATGGATTTTTTTATGAAGGAGACTTTGTATGGAGGCAAGGGTCACATTTAATAGTAAGCGTTAACGTATTAAAAACGTACTTCTCTAAATTAGGCGTATACTTAATATTTATATTAACAATATATCATTAACACGTATACGTACAGGTGAAGTTTATAACAGCAGTACAATTTTATAATGTAAAACTTTCCACTTGAAAATGTGAAAATAATCAAAATATTTGTTTTTTTTATGACAAAGGCTTGAAATTAGCTTGAAAATTGGGATTTGGTGCGTGTGCTATGGTATACAAGGCAGACAGACGGACGTAGCTAAATCGACTCAGAAATTGATTCTAATACCTTATTGTGAGTGTAAGACCAATATTTTTTTGTGTACTGGAACAAGCGCATAATACCCACTATAGTGTAGGGTAAATACAGTGTATGACAAAATAATGGAAACTTTTTCTAAATTTTCACAAACGGAGTCAAAACCCAAAATTTTAATAGAAAATTTTACTTTTTTAGAATTTTATTTGTATCCTTATATACCCAAATTAATAACATTTCATGAATATAATTAGTTTCATTAAAAAAAAAATAAAACAAGATTAAAGTATTTGGTTTTCTGTTACTGACGAAACAATGGAAACTTTGGAATTATCTTAAAAAAAATTGGACAGAACTTGTCAGAAACTCAGAATATAGTATTGTATCTTTTACTTTGCATTACTGCATGACATCGGAGATAAATTGAAACAATAATTGGATAATAAAATTAATTTGAAAAATTCAGCTATTCCTTTATTATTATTTCCTTGGCCGCCTTACAAACATCCTAAAAGTCTGCCGACACCAGTTTACTTTTATTTTTAAATATACCATGATACCGTCTTAGTATAACGACATCACCAAAAAGTGCACCAACTGCAAAAATATCATGATTTTAGGCCATGCAGTGATCAATCAGTCAGCAACAATACTATTCTATAAATATTGATAATAAATTACAAAATTTGCTGTTTTTAATTTAAAATCCAGCCCAATGTACTTTTATACTTGTTTTTTTTGCGTTTCTTTTCAATAAATATCATTTATTATTTTCTCTCACAAATATTAATGCCATTAATATATCAATATTGATATTTATTGTGGTATTGATTGATTATTAATATAGTACAACATTTCAATCAATATCATTAATATTTTAAAGCCCTGTCAACGTTCCAATTGGTTGACTGCCACAATCGTAAATAACATAAATTTTGCTGTTTTTTACTTCAAGTGCATTTTTAGTATTGTATGGGTAATTGAGAAAAAAACATATACAAATTATAAAAATAAATATTTAATAGATATTACAAATTGTATTTTTATCGAATTGTTTTTATTTAAGAGGAAAATATTTTAAAGGTATTTTCAAAGTTTGACATAAACATCTATCTATTTCTGATATCCATACCTTTACCCGTGTAATGCAATATTCAATAAAAAAATATTAAAAAAATAAACAAAAAAACTTGGCAAACTTATATCCATTTTGTTTATTTCCTAAAACTGTACATATGAACAAACATGTCAAAATATTTGCAACAAATTCAATTATATATTTTATTATTATTTTTTTTTATAAAATAAAACAAAATTTTAAATTTATTCGATTAAATTTTCTAAACGTAGTGATTTCATAATTGATTTTTAATAAAAAAAACACCGCAAAACATTTACCACAAAAACAAAAGTATACAAAAAATAACCCAGGTTTACTCTAAAACTCAACATGTGTGTGTGTCAAGTAGAGCAGTATAAATAAAAATTCAATTATAAAATCCCACAAATCGATCATAAATTGTTAATTGTATCACAACCATAGATAAAAATTCCTGAATTTAGCCACAAAAACGTAAAATAATAAAATAAATAATATTTATTAGTTGCTGCAATATTTAATATTTATTTATTTGTTTAATGCAATTTTTTACAGCTAAGCTTGATGGCGTCAAAACGTATATGCGTATGCGACGTGTACCCAATCATCTGCAGGTGAAAGTCATCAAATGGTTTGATTACCTGTGGCTGACACAAAAATGTTCCGATGAGGAACGTGCCGTATCATGTCTTCCTGATAAATTAAAGGTAAATTTAAATTTAAGTAAATATTTTCTATTAAAGACAAGATAGATAGATAGATAGATAGATAGATAGATAGATAGATAGATAGATAGATAGATAGATAGATAGATAGATAGATAGATAGATAGATAGATAGATAGATAGATA
>NC_060954.1:50590412-50593683 GCF_022045245.1 Lucilia cuprina
CTAGTCTATAGTCTAGTCTATAGTCTAGTCTATAGTCTAGTCTATAGTCTAGTCTATAGTCTAGTCTATAGTCTAGTCTATAGACTAGTCTATAGTCTAGTCTATAGCTTAGTCTATAGTCTAGTCTATAGTCTAGTCCGCAGTCTAACCTATTATCTATAGTTTAGTTAGTAGTCTAGTCCGCAGTCTAACCTTTTATCTATGGTCCAGCATAGAGTGTAAAGACTTTTAAAAATTCTACTCTAGAGTCTAGTCTGAATTCAAGTCTAAAACCAGTCAAGAGTTTATTTTAAAGTCTAGTCCAAAATTTAGTCTTTAGTTTATTCTATGGTCTTGTCTCTAATATAGTCTAGTTTAGTCTTAAGATTATTCTATAATCAAGTCTTTAGACTGCATTATAAAATATTCTAGTCGATTCTACCGTTTGTATCTAGTCTGATCTATGATCTAGTATCTAGTCTATGAAGGTTATAGCATAATTGTTTATTCACCATAATCACGGTATAAATTTAGGAGAACTAGTTTAAATTTATTTAAGATCATAGATATTGTTAAAACTTATTGTCACGTAATTCCGAGCCGACTGTTTAGATTATTTAAGGTAGGAATAATAATAAAATAAATAAATAAATACATACATACATTTGTTTGTTAATTTCGAGCATCACTAAATTTTTTTTCTAATAACCAATACATTTAAATAAACATTTGCATTGCAATTCATAAAATTTAGAGCATTAGGATGATGTTACACACACAAATAGGAAGTAATATAGTTCTGTGACAACAAGGTAAAAGTACATATGTGTATCTTTCTATAATTTATAATAGGATCTTTAAGAACACTACAACATATTTTTCTATAATATTGTACGTTTAAACCAGCTAATCGCAGTGAGCTCTTAAATTAGCTCTTTTGTAATCTTTTCTTCAGGTTAAACATAACTGAACAAAATCCTAATAATATGAACTAGATGAAAAGAACATTCTGGTACTTTTTCGTTCATCATAAGGTACTTTTTTGAATTGTCCTTAATTTAGAAGAAAAGCACATGAAAATCAAACTTTAACATTAATTAAAAGTATGCACTGAAATAAGTAGTGCCTAAGAAGTAGTAATAAAGTAATACCAACGTAAAAATCCCTGCTTTGCAGGGATACAGCTAACAAAATTGATTTAAAATATCAAACAAAAACTCAGATAATCACTTTTACTTTGTTGTCACAGAGTTATAGGCGAGACATACATACATAGAAGATAGTTAGGAAGAGTAAGAGGAATAAATATATTTATATATATATAGAGATGTAGAAAGAGACATGTATAAATAAATTAAATTGCTATAGATTAAATTTGAATTAAAAAAATATCTACTAATTTGTTGGATTTTACTTTAATTCAATTGAATTTGAAAAAAAAACTTATTTTTTTGTTTATTTTGATTTTCTTTCTTTAATGGGTATTGTATTGTTCCGCCTGGCATCCTAAAACTGATATTTACCAAGTTCTTTACCTGCTGTGCCCATATTTAATATGCTTATCTCTCCAAAATAGGAACCTGCCTTTAATGAAGCCATTACGGTTTTGCCATTATCAGCCACTACTTGCAAACGTCCACGATTAACAATGTACATTTCTTTGCCAACTTCACCTGATAATGCCGATGATGTTGGGTATGGATGGTGGAGTTTATAGCAGACAGTTAAATAGGCAGACAGGACAGCAGATACATATACACACACACATAGATACGATTATCCATGGATGTTTATACATATACATTTTTTTGTGGCGTAAGCGAGTTTGTTCAATTGCCATCAATTAAGTGCCGGTAGAAGAGGGCAGTTTATGGGTGTTACAAGTGGATGTTAAAGGGTTTGAGTAAGTTATTTCGTCGTCGTCATTGTTGTTGTAGTTTGTTTTTGGTTGCAGTTCGGTTGACCGGATGTTGTTGGTGTGGGGGATGATGGTAGTTGCGGTATTACGTTTAAAGGTATGTTGGTAAGATGAATTATTAAGTGGTTTTACAGTTTGCGGTTGAATGTTCAGGTGATTTATTGAGCAATTTGTTGAAAAAAGGATTTTTTGTTTTTGTAGTTGTATGTGTAAAATATTTTGGTTTATGTGAATGTGCATAAGAAAAAAACATTTGCAAATGAAATTCAGTTAAGTTCATTTTCAGTTTGTAAAGTTTGTTGTGTTTTTTTTTTTGTTCATACCACCAATAGTGGGAGTTATTGGTCGTAAAACGTTTAAGCAACGACAAGAACAAATATTTTTCAATATTTTCATTGCAATTTCCAAAATAAAAAGAAAGCAATGGCAAAAAAAATCCAAAGTTTTAAGCGAAAAAAGCGCACAAATATGTATAAGCAAGTTTTTATACATTCAACACCCGTCGAGTGTTAAGTTGTTCGAATGTTTAATGTCCCATGTGTCAGTAACAGGTAGTATGTAACAAAAACAACAACAACATCAACAAAGACATCAGCCAGCAACATAGTTTATTCAGCAGCAGCAACAACAGGAGGTGCAGCACAAGCAGCATCCATTGGATGTTACAACCATTAACATCATCAATGTGATGTTCAATGTTTTTTCCGTATACAATTTGTTGTTTATTTTCAGTTTTTTTATATTTCGTTAAAATATTTCAGCATAAATTGCATTACATATTCGTGGATACCACAGAAGACAGCGCACATTGTAAATTCACGCACACAATACCCCAGCGAGCAGGTGGTCAATTCCGTTAAAAAATATTGGCGAAAAAAAATCAAGGAAGAAATAAAATAGAAGAAAAAATAAATAAAATGAAAAACATATTAAACCAATTAAAGGTTTATTTTTTATACATATGAATGTATGTATGCTCTGCAGCTAACGCACTCACCTTTTCGACATATATAATCGCCCGGAGAAAAAAGTACAGGACGCAATCGTAAGACCAATTCACACAGGAAACCAGCTTCAGTATTTTGAAAAATCTCAACTCGCTTAAGTGTATCTAAATGGACGTTAATTGCTATTTCAGCCTAAAGTCATGGAAGAAAGGGGGAAAACAGACAACGATTAGTTAAGTTGAGGAAAAAAAGGAATTTATACGAATAAAACAACATTTGTAAGTTTAGTAAACGTAACAAGGATAAAGGAGTTTCATAATACACATCTATCTATCTATCTATCTATCTATCTATCTATCTATCTATCTATCTATCTATCTATCTATCTATCTATCTATCTATCTATCTATCTATCTATCTATCTATC
>NC_060954.1:50593783-50606283 GCF_022045245.1 Lucilia cuprina
ACAAAAAATAAAAATTTTATAAAAGTAAAAATTGTAAAAATATACTCATGGTGTAGGGTATCATATGGTCGGCCATGCCCGACTATACTTTCCTACTTGTTTTAAAATCGTGTTTTTGCAGGATTTATAAGAAATATAACAAGTGTAGAATACTAGACGGACTTTTTAAACTTTAAACACAACTTGAATCCGTCTTAAGTAAATATTTAATAAAAAAAAAAAAAACAAATCGAGCTGAATAAAAGAATTATTTTTGTATTTAAAAGTAAGATAATTGCACAATTACTTATGTTGAAAAATTAAATATATCCACTTAAATAGTTATTAAGTTTTAACATTTTAAGAAAAAATATATATAAATTGTTTTTTAGTTTAAAACATTTTTTGTATTAAATATTTGTATGAAATGTTTATGTATATGTGTGTTACCTATTATTACCAACTAGTTTAAACCAAAAAAACAAACTCCTTCCCCTCTCTTCAATTTTCTTAATAATAATTTTTCTATTTATTGTATTGCTATGCCTGGCCGTATACCAAAAAAAAATCCAAAACTGTTGTTTGTATTTGTTTAGTAAATTTATGGTAAAATTTTTAGTTTTATTTTCAATCTATTTTAAAATTGTTTACTTTGATTTGTTTTATTATTTCTAATTTTTAATTTAAAATCAAAAATTAGTTTATTTTTTAACAAAATTATTTTTTGAGTTTTTTTGTGGTATTTTATACATACGCTCTCCTCATCACCATTAAATAATATTTGATGCATAAAATATTTATTTGTTTTAATTAAGCATAAAAAAAAATCGAAAATTATATTTACAAAAATCAAATAGAATTTTTATGGATTCGATGAATGCTTTTTAGTTATGATTAGAAAAATAAAATAAAACATTTTGCACGAAGCACATAACCACTTCACACACATACACTCATGCATTCTAATTGGTTTAGAGAACACATTGTTGAATTTTAATTATTTTAAATAAATATTGCAAAAAATAAAATAAATGGGAAATCATGCAAATTTATCGAATGAAATTTAAAGAAATTTTAATAAAAAAAATTCTATAAACCTTTGATTAGAAGATAATCTATAAAATAAAGTATTTGTGACCCATAACCTTCTGGGGATTACGTGTCTGACTATATTTCTCATACTCACAGTAGTTGCTATTTATATTTAATAAAACCCTCTTTTTCCTATTAAAAATTACCTAACAACACTTCCTCCTACACCTAAACGAAAAACTACTGTGATGTCATACTGTGTCTTATTGTATATATAAATAATTTATAAATACTTAACAATAAAATAATGTTTTTAATCTAATTTGCAATAGATAATAACAATCAGGGATCAGCAAAACAAATATTTAATATTAAATGAATTTAAACGTGTTTATGCATGTCTATCACTGCAATTGTTATAATTGAAATGATAATTACAAATTCCTCCCCCAACACACACACACACATTAATAAATTCTCATCATTATATAATATCACATGTTATTTATCTTTCTATATATAACATTAGACCGGTAAGAACTGCTGATATTAGACTGCTGCAAAAAATAAGCTTTCTAAATTTTGAGGATTTAAACTATTTTGTTTTTGTTTAAAAAGCATCCCTACTACCTAATCTATAGTGGACTTAAGATCAATGTTTTGACATGATTTTTTCTTATCTTATTTAAATGGATGGCATATTAGGAACATACTTGATGATTTCAATAAAGTAGATTATAGTCCAGCTTATAGTACATTATAGGATAAAATATAGAACAGGCTCAGACTAGACTAAAGTACAGACATCACTATTGACTACACCATCGACTAGACTGTAGTCCACACTATGGACTGGATTATAGTCTAGACTATAGTCATTTCTATTGTCTAGACTATAGACTAGACTATAGACTAGACTATAGACCAGACTATAGACTAGACTATAGACTAGACTATAGACCAGACTATAGACTAGACTATAGACCAGACTATAGACTAGACTATAGACTAGAATATAGACTAGACTATAGACTAGACTATAGACTAGACTATGGACTAGACTATGGACTAGACTATAGACTAGAATATAGACTAGACTATAGACTAGACTATAGACTAGACTATAGACTAGAATATAGACTAGACTATAGACTAGACTATAGACTAGACTATAGACTAGACTATAGACTAGACTATAGACTAGACTATAGACTAGACTATAGACTAGACTATAGACTAGACTATAGACTGGACTATAGACTAGACTATAGACTGGACTATAGACTACACTCTAGACTAGACTACACTCTAGACTAGACTATAGACTAGCCTGTAGACTACACAGTAGACGAAACTCTAGACTATGTTATAGACTTGAAAATTGACTAGACTAGACTACAAACGGTATGTTTAAAATGTGTGTTTAAAGGTTAATGCGTATTTTTTGGTAATTTTACTATGTTTCTGCAATTAATTTTTACTGAGTTGGTATTAGTTCTAAAATTAAGCTCAAATCTAGCCAATTTTGGTATTAATTCAATATTTTACATTTTTAAATCATTTTTTAATCAATTATGCGTTCAAGATAAAACAAAACTGATATTTTTAAAATTAAGTACATTTTGAAATTTTATTTCCAGTAAAAGGCTTAAATTAAGTTTTTGGTATGTGTAGTACACATACTTGAATCTGAAATTGCTATGAATTTATTTGAGTACGTATAACTCTATTATTTCAAATGCATCTGCAGCATGGTTGTACAATGTACATCCATATTATAGTTAAAGTAGAGTACGGATGTAAGTTATTTTCTCTTTAATTTTACTGATAGGTAGTGTTGACTCAGTGTGCTTATGATGTTTCTTAGTCTTAGCACAAAGGTAATAAAACAGCTTGTATTTCATTAGCAAATGTTTTGTATCAATATTAATGATAATATGGCAATTTAAATTAATTAATATCGTATTGCTGTTCGAATTTCTGTTTATATTGATAAATTATTTTCAATATATACATTAACAACATTAATATTTCAGTGTTCATTATTTGATATTAAAATAATATTTTTGCCATTCACATCAGTGCATTCGTTTTCATTTGTTATTAATCTCTGCTGCCCTTCAGTGCATCATTCATAATGAGGGTTTACTACATACAATTACTTAAATAATTAAAAATACAAACATTTATTACCACAGTCATTAACATCATTGTTATTGTCCCCATCGTCATCATCATCATCATCGTCGTCTTCTTTACAGTCACTATTTCTTACTCTTTCTCTCCTGGTGTCTTTTATAACCATATTATTTTAATTGCCATTAATAGTACGACATAATTAAAGACTTGCCGTTAAAAATTTAACAAACAAAAAATATGTAAACTTATTTTTAATTTCCTTTAATTTTATTTATAACACTGCATTCCTTTGTGCATTACAATAAATCCTCAATAGCCTTGGGCTTAAAGGGTTAATGAAATTTTATTGATCATTTAATATTAAAGCTGAACACTATAATAACATACATACATACATATTCATAAATATCCATTTCAACTCTTTAATTGGTTGAATTATTTCAAAATATTATTAAACAAACGTAAAATGAGATCAATTTTTATTAGTCTGGTACAAATATGTAAAACACTTTTATATTAACTAATATAAAGACTTACGACATATGTCGATACAACAACGGTTATGAATTCTACAAATATAATGATCAAATTCACATTTAGCGTCGTATCGTTGTAAACTGTAAGTTTAAGTTGATAGTAGTACACCTAGGACATTATCGGGCCTATTGTGTGTTAATTTTTATGAAAAATATTGTTCACTGTGTATATTATTTTTCAATGTTTAGAAACTCAATTTCCTCGACGTTATTCCAGACAATTTTGTAATCAGTGTTAGTCAGGAATTTCCGGAATAACATCAATTTCAAGATACTTAGATCTAACTTCAACGAATGCCTGACAATGGCAAGGAAAGTACTCCAGAGTTTCGCATTCGAAGGGCAATTTTGTATAGATGTGATCGTAATCCTGTGTGGCCACTCGGAAGACCTACCATCAAACTAACTTCAAAATTGATCATTTTGAGAAAATTTCGCATCATGTTCTCATCAGGGTCAGCCCATAATTCCTCAGAATTTCCCAATCAGTGTCAGTCTGGAGTGTTACTTCCGGAATAACATCACTTTCAAGATACTTAGGTCTAACTTCGACGAATGCCAGGACAGTGGCAAGAAAAGTACTCCAGAGTTTCGCTTTCGACGGGCAATATTGTAAAGATGTGCTCGTTATCCTGTGTGGTCACTCGAATGACGTACCATCATACTAACTTCAGACTTAATCATTTTGAGAAAATTTCGCATCTTGTTTTCATCAGGGTCTCCCCATAGAATATTTGTGAGATTATCTAACCCATATTTCTAATGCAGCTTTTGTTGCGTCAAGTAATTTTGTGTTATTCAGGTTAACTTCATCGAACTCCTTTCCCTTTAAAGCTTTTACATACGTCCATTCATTGCTGACTTCTCCCAAGTGGTCTGGTACCCATATGTTGTAAACCTTACCTCTGCGAGAGTATTCAGTTAAAGCTTTCTTACAATACAAATACGTTCATAGATTTAAAATTGCAGTTTTGTTATTATTGTTATGTTTATGTTTACCACATACGATGATACAACAATAAGACACTGATTGTGAATTACAAAAAGAAATATTTATGATTTTTAAACGTGACGATGTGGCTTACAATAAACTTATACAACATACGTCGATACAACAACGATTATATATGTATGTACTCTACAATTGTAGTGATATCTTTCTATATTGTAGTTTTGTTAAAATGTATTTGTATACGACATACAACTATACAACGCTTTGGCATCGATTGTGAATTGAGCAATAATAAACATAAATGCTTGAGTTATCAAGCATTTATGTCTCTTTTTAAATTGCTTTCCTCATTAAACTTCGAGCCAGCCTAATGTATGTATACTGACAATTCCGTTAAATAATCAATATGCATATTTTCACGCATTAAATTACATTTATTACAAACTTTACATATTTGATACATAATACTTTTGTATTATTATACTATGCTTAAGCAGTAGCTTAAATGAACTTTAAATAAAATCGAAATTTAATTCCGCAGCAAAAACTAAAAAAAAAATGCTCTAGCTTATTATTAATCAAATTAAAATAAAAGTTAAAATGGCGAAAAAATAAAAATGATATACCAACCAATTGAAGCATTTATTTCTCTTATAAAAATTCATAAAAAATAAGTATAAATATGTAGTAGATACCCTACACCAGTTTGATATGATACCTTACAGCAGCGGGTTTGTTAAAACGAAGTACTCCCTTGTTGAAATCATCACTTCTTGGAGGTAATTCTATTTCTTTATCGCTTCTTTAGAAATTATTTTTTTCTGGAATTTTCAATAGCAGTCGAAAGAAGAGTGTGTTCTAATTACATCAAATTATCTTAAAAAATTGCGACCTAAAGCGTACGCACAATCTTTCAATGATTACATAGATGAACTTAGCTTAAATGACTAAGAAGGTTAATATCAATCGACGTTATGACACAGTTAATTGAGTCTAGTGTCTATGGACCCAGGAAAAGTAATGAGTTAAAATGCTTATAAAACCTCTTTTCACTACTTCTTCATTTGTATTTTATCTCATTATTTTAACATGGTGAAGTCATTGGAGGCCAGTACTTCTACGCTCACTTACAAATAGAGAGTTAAAGAAGTATACATTGCTTTTAAACGAGGATTTAAATAGGAGTATGGGTCACACATGGGCCGATCCTCGGTAAATTTTTGAAAAGGATATATTTTTAAACAATTAGGTTTGTTGTGATTCATTGCGATACAAATGGTTACAAGTAAATTTTAGACATTTAAAACATTTTTGAAGGGTGGTTTGTATGGGGCTAGGGTCAAATAAGGGCCGATCATTACGAAAATCTGCAGTGTCTTAATACTTATATAAAACTTCTTTGTGCCAATGTTTAGAGATATAATAGTATGTTTGACGTTATTATGGCATAAAAAGCCCAAATCGGAAGGTACGGTTGTATGAGAGCTAGGTGAAATAATAAACCGATTTCAACCATTTTAAACAGGCTTCGCCCCTATGACAAAAAACATGCTTGGTCCAAATTTCATCAAATTATCTTGAAAATAGCGGCAGCTAGCCAGCCAGCCGACAGATGGACGGACGAACATGTATTAATCGACTCAAAAAATGATTCTGAGTCGATTTAAGGGTGGTATTGGACCAATATTTTTGTGTGTTACAAACTTCAGCACAAACGTAAAGTATAAAAAGGAGCCAGTTAGAATACGAACCAGGGACTTCGGTTTGTTAGTTAAATATTTTACTCACTGCACAACAGCTTAACTCAATTCTTAACACGCAATTAAATAAATGTACAAACAAAAGAAAAAGTCGAAAATAAAGTTCTTCTATTTCGGATTAAAAGAAAGTCATTACTCGAGTACTTCAAAATAATGCAGACGGCAAATAAATAGTCTTTGAAAAGTAAGTGGTTATGGAAGTGTCACAATGTATGTAAGAAAAAAAGATATAAAATCCTTGGATTTAAAAAAAACCTATATGTATATCAAAAACAGACCTAATATAGCGAAGGTTCGAAATACCCCAGAACATATCGAGTACACTTTTTTAAAGTAATCCGAAATGCAACGTAAACCAAATTATTAGACTTTTTCTGAACATTTTACTGACAACGTTGTAATTGGTTAGTTAGTTAGATAGTTAGTTAGTTAGTTAGTTAGTTAGTTAGTTAGTTAGTTAGTTAGTTAAACCTAAATGTTCTACGATGTTTGTGTTACCCAGGAATGTTGTTTATACTCCGTCCTTAATGCGTATACGTCGGCTTAAAATCACCTTTAAAATCGAGCTATATTCATCTGTTCATCCGTCCGTCTGTCTGTGTATCCATGTTAATCTTATATTGACGCTACACATTACATTTTTCGATATATGTATTGTCATGAAATTTGCAACATCCTTTCATTTTGACCCAATGACGAAGCCTATTGATTGCTTAGTGATCGATACATACAAACTTGTGTTCAGACTTGAAGGTCAAAATTCACTTATAAAAACTAATAAAACAATGAAATTCTATATAGATGATTGTTTCTTTTAATGTTAAATATTGTTAGAAACTCAAAATGGAATGTTATCGAAGACTTAATTATACCCTACACCACTATAGTGGGGAGGGTATTATACGTTTGTGCTGATGTTTGTAACATACAAAAATATTGGTCCAATACCCACCTTAAAGTATACCGATCGATTCAGAAGCATTTTTTGAGTCGATTAAGACATGTACGTCCGTCCGTCTGTCCGACTGGCTGGCTGGCTGTCCATGTAAACCTTGTGCGCAAGGTACAGGCCGCAATTCTCAAGATAATTTGATGAAATTTGGACCAAGCATGTTTTTTGGCACAAGGACGAAGCCTATTGAAAATGGTTGAAATCGGTCCATTATTTCACCTAGCCCCCATACAACCGTACCTCCCGATTTGAACTTTTTATGCTATAATTACGTCAAATATACTGCTATCTCTCTAAAAAAATGGCACAAATAAGTTTTATATAAGTATAAATGATGCTGCAGATTTTCGTAAGGATCGGCCTATATTTGACCCTAGCCCCCATACAAACCCCCTTCAAAAAATGACTTAAACGCCTAAAATTGACTTGTAACCATTTGTATCGCAATGAAACTCAACAAAACTAACTGTTATTTAGAAATATATCCTTTTCCCAAATTTACCGAGGATCGGCCCATATTTGACCTATATAAAGCCTCATTTAGAAATTTTAGTTTTTTTTATCAATAAATGGCTTAAATATTTTGGAATTATGGTAATATTCAACATAAAAGTTTTTTTACAAAAAATAAAAATTTTATAAAAGTAAAAATTGTAAAAATATACTCATGGTGTAGGGTATCATATGGTCGGCCATGCCCGACTATACTTTCCTACTTGTTTTAAAATCGTGTTTTTGCAGGATTTATAAGAAATATAACAAGTGTAGAATACTAGACGGACTTTTTAAACTTTAAACACAACTTGAATCCGTCTTAAGTAAATATTTAATAAAAAAAAAAAAAACAAATCGAGCTGAATAAAAGAATTATTTTTGTATTTAAAAGTAAGATAATTGCACAATTACTTATGTTGAAAAATTAAATATATCCACTTAAATAGTTATTAAGTTTTAACATTTTAAGAAAAAATATATATAAATTGTTTTTTAGTTTAAAACATTTTTTGTATTAAATATTTGTATGAAATGTTTATGTATATGTGTGTTACCTATTATTACCAACTAGTTTAAACCAAAAAACAAACTCCTTCCCCTCTCTTCAATTTTCTTAATAATATTTTTCTATTTATTGTATTGCTATGCCTGGCCGTATACCAAAAAAAAATCCAAAACTGTTGTTTGTATTTGTTTAGTAAATTTATGGTAAAATTTTTAGTTTTATTTTCAATCTATTTTAAAATTGTTTACTTTGATTTGTTTTTATTATTTCTAATTTTTAATTTAAAATCAAAAATTAGTTTATTTTTTAACAAAATTATTTTTTGAGTTTTTTTGTGGTATTTTATACATACGCTCTCCTCATCACCATTAAATAATATTTGATGCATAAAATATTTATTTGTTTTAATTAAGCATAAAAAAAATCGAAAATTTATTTACAAAAATCAAATAGAATTTTTATGGATTCGATGAATGCTTTTAGTTATGATTAGAAAAAAAAATAAAATAAAACATTTTGCACGAAGCACATAACCACTTCACACACATACACTCATGCATTCTAATTGGTTTAGAGAACACATTGTTGAATTTTAATTATTTTAAATAAATATTGCAAAAATAAAATAAATGGGAAATCATGCAAATTTATCGAATGAAATTTAAAGAAATTTTAATAAAAAAAATTCTATAAACCTTTGATTAGAAGATAATCTATAAAATAAAGTATTTGTGACCCATAACCTTCTGGGGATTACGTGTCTGACTATATTTCTCATACTCACAGTAGTTGCTATTTATATTTAATAAAACCCCTTTTTCCTATTAAAAATTACCTAACAACACTTCCTCCTACACCTAAACGAAAAACTACTGTGATGTCATACTGTGTCTTATTGTATATATAAATAATTTATAAATACTTAACAATAAAATAATGTTTTTAATCTAATTTGCAATAGATAATAACAATCAGGGATCAGCAAAACAAATATTTAATATTAAATGAATTTAAACGTGTTTATGCATGTCTATCACTGCAATTGTTATAATTGAAATGATAATTACAAATTCCTCCCCCAACACACACACACACATTAATAAATTCTCATCATTATATAATATCACATGTTATTTATCTTTCTATATATAACATTAGACCGGTAAGAACTGCTGATATTAGACTGCTGCAAAAAATAAGCTTTCTAAATTTTGAGGATTTAAACTATTTTGTTTTTGTTTAAAAAGCATCCCTACTACCTAATCTATAGTGGACTTAAGATCAATGTTTTGACATGATTTTTTTTCTTATCTTATTTAAATGGATGGCATATTAGGAACATACTTGATGATTTCAATAAAGTAGATTATAGTCCAGCTTATAGTACATTATAGGATAAAATATAGAACAGGCTCAGACTAGACTAAAGTACAGACATCACTATTGACTACACCATCGACTAGACTGTAGTCCACACTATGGACTGGATTATAGTCTAGACTATAGTCATTTCTATTGTCTAGACTATAGACTAGACTATAGACTAGACTATAGACCAGACTATAGACTAGACTATAGACTAGACTATAGACCAGACTATAGACTAGACTATAGACCAGACTATAGACTAGACTATAGACTAGAATATAGACTAGACTATAGACTAGACTATAGACTAGACTATGGACTAGACTATGGACTAGACTATAGACTAGAATATAGACTAGACTATAGACTAGACTATAGACTGGACTATAGACTAGAATATAGACTAGACTATAGACTAGACTATAGACTAGACTATAGACTAGACTATAGACTAGACTATAGACTAGACTATAGACTAGACTATAGACTAGACTATAGACTAGACTATAGACTAGACTATAGACTAGACTATAGACTAGACTATAGACTAGACTATAGACTAGACTATAGACTAGACTATAGACTAGACTATAGACTAGACTATAGACTAGACTATAGACTAGACTATAGACTAGACTATAGACTAGACTATAGACTAGACTATAGACTAGACTATAGACTAGACTATAGACTAGACTATAGACTAGACTATAGACTAGACTATAGACTAGACTATAGACTAGACTATAGACTTGACTATAGACATACTATAGACTACACTATAGACTACACTATAGACTAGACTATAGACTAGACTATAGACTAGACTATAGACTAGACTATAGACTAGACTATAGACTAGACTATAGACTAGACTATAGACTAGACTATAGACTAGACTATAGACTAGAATATAGACTAGACTATAGACTAGATTATAGACTAGACTATAGACTAGACTATAGTCTAGACTATAGACTAGACTATAGTCTAGACTATAGACTAGACTATAGTCTAGACTATAGACTAGACTATAGACATACTATAGACTACACTATAGACTACACTTTAGACTAGACTATAGACTAGAATATAGACTAGACTATAGACTAGACTATAGACTAGAATATAGACTAGAATATAGACTAGACTATAGACTAGACTATAGACTAGATTATAGACTAGACTATAGACTAGACTATAGACTAGACTATAGACTAGACTATAGACTAGACTATAGACTAGACTATAGACTAGACTATAGACTAGACTATAGACTAGACTATAGACTAGACTATAGACTAGACTATAGACTAGACTATAGACTAGACTATAGACTAGACTATAGACTAGACTATAGACTAGACTATAGACTAGACTATAGACTAAGACTATAGACTAGACTATAGACTAGACTATAGACTAGACTATAGACTAGACTATAGACTAGACTATAGACTAGACTATAGACTAGACTATAGACTAGACTATAGACTAGACTATAGACTAGACTATAGACTAGACTATAGACTAGACTATAGACTAGACTATAGACTAGACTATAGACTAGACTATAGACTAGACTATAGACTAGACTATAGACTAGACTATAGACTAGACTATAGACTAGACTATAGACTAGACTATAGACTAGACTATAGACTAGACTATAGACTAGACTATAGACTAGACTATAGACTAGACTATAGACTAGACTATAGACTAGACTATAGACTAGACTATAGACTAGACTATAGACTAGACTATAGACTAGACTATAGACTAGACTATAGACTAGACTATAGACTAGACTATAGACTAGACTATAGACTAGACTATAGACTAGACTATAGACTAGACTATAGACTAGACTATAGACTAGACTATAGACTAGACTATAGACTAGACTATAGACTAGACTATAGACTAGACTATAGACTAGACTATAGACTAGACTATAGACTAGACTATAGACTAGACTATAGACTAGACTATAGACTAGACTATAGACTAGACTATAGACTAGACTATAGACTAGACTATAGACTAGACTATAGACTAGACTATAGACTAGACTATAGACTAGACTATAGACTAGACTATAGACTAGACTATAGACTAGACTATAGACTAGACTATAGACTAGACTATAAGACTAGACTATAGACTAGACTATAGACTAGACTATAGACTAGACTATAGACTAGACTATAGACTAGACTATAGACTAGACTATAGACTAGACTATAGACTAGACTATAGACTAGACTATAGACTAGACTATAGACTAGACTATAGACTAGACTATAGACTAGACTATAGACTAGACTATAGACTAGACTATAGACTAGACTATAGACTAGACTATAGACTAGACTATAGACTAGACTATAGACTAGACTATAGACTAGACTATAGACTAGACTATATAGACTAGACTATAGACTAGACTATAGACTAGACTATAGACTAGACTATAGACTAGACTATAGACTAGACTATAGACTAGACTATAGACTAGACTATAGACTAGACTATAGACTAGACTATAGACTAGACTATAGACTAGACTATAGACTAGACTATAGACTAGACTATAGACTAGACTATAGACTAGACATAGACTAGACTATAGACTAGACTATAGACTAGACTATAGACTAGACTATAGACTAGACTATAGACTAGACTATAGACTAGACTATAGACTAGACTATAGACTAGACTATAGACTAGACTATAGACTAGACTATAGACTAGACTATAGACAAGACTATAGACT
>NC_060954.1:50611283-50634548 GCF_022045245.1 Lucilia cuprina
GTTAAGAAAAATCTACACGGGCGATGTAGATCATTATATTCGCTTTTCTTTGTTGAGTCGTCCGACCCCCATACGATTACCACTAGAAGTCTATTAAACACTCTTAAAGTCTAATACATTATGGTATCAGAATACCATTAGGTTGGCAGTTAATATCTGAGTCTAAAACTGACTAAACTTAAGTTCTTCTTCCCTTATTTATAAAAGATGAATAAAAGTGTTATGACAGTGCATTTTTCTAAGATTTAGTTTGTGATTTCTGATACAATTTAACAAATAACTTAGATGACCTTATCGTTTCTGCATTATTCATAAATTAAATGTTTTTCAAGGCACCAAATACATAAAACGATTACCGAACTTGCTACTCCAAGTTTACGCCTCCCATTTCTATGAATTCAGCCAAATTCGATAGTCTTTAGCGCTCTAGTTGTTGAGATCACTAACGTGTCAATAATAAAACTATTATCGAACTTGGTATGCCATCTTGCTATTCCAAGTTTACAACTTCCATTTCTACGGACTCAGCCAAATGCGAGACTCTTTAGCGCTCTAGTTGTTGAGATCAGTAATTTCTCTTCTTAAATTCTGCCTCACGAAAAGTGTATGATGCGAAAAGACCTTATATGTATATGAGTGTCAAGGATCATGGCTTTTGGTCCCTTTGTGATTCTTGTATTATTAAAAAAACAGAAAGTTGTAACAAGAGAAGATGGATTACATTTATTAATAGTAGTAGTAAATGCTGAAAGGAGAAGATTAAGATTGGCAAAGAGAGGGAGATTGAGAGGAAACAGTCTTGGACTAGAAAGAGCTACTAATCAGTACTATTGGAGTTTGCTTCGTCAAATCAACCACAATGCCTAATGAAGGTGTTCAAGATATATATTTTAACCCCTAATAAATCTGAGGTGTCCTCCAGAAATCGATGTCTCACATATCGAAGTCCTCTAATGCAAGACATTGAGAGATGTCTTGCATTCCTTAACAGCTTCTACAGTAGTCGTTGAAAGGTAATCCAAGACGCTATGTCTAAGAATATAGTCCGTGAGCTGTTTATCAAGATTTAGCCATATCTTCTTTGTTTGAGTACAAGTTGGCTTATGTCTCCATTTTGCGTGTAAGAGTTCATAGAACATATTACCTATGAGTGTTTTGCATACTTCTATCGGAGTTGTTATGTCTTAGAAGATGGTCCGTAAGCTTTTTATCAATATTTGACCATATCTTCTTTGTTTGAGTACAAGTTGGCTCATTTCTCCATCTTGCTTGTGAGAGTTCATAGAACATGTTATCTATGACTGTTTGCCTACTCTTATCGGAGTACTATAGAAATGGTGTATGACCAAGTCAGGCAACTGCCAACCCGCCGAGCAAACCGAGCTCGTCAGCGATACCATTGCCTGTATAGCCCCCGTGTCCACATACTTAAACAAGTACGATGTTTGAATGTTTCTCCATTCTATTTAAGAATGTTCGGCATTTCTGGAGTAGTCGTGATATAGAGTATACACCTATCAGGGACTTAACTGCAGCTTGATTATCGTGACTATCTCTGTTTGATATCTTACAATGGCAGAGCCAGTTTGCCGTTCTTTTTATGGCCGATAATTCGGCCTGGATTGGAGTACAATCGTTACCGTTTCTGAGGGTAGTACTATTTTTAATTTCTGAAATTAAAATACCTCCCCCTACCCGTTTTGAGCCATCTTTGTGCACGAATATGCTTCGTGGAGAGCGATCTCTCTACAGTTATACTTCCTATCCTATTAACAATACTAGGAAGTACATATGGTCTGTGCTATTTTACTGGCCAACAAGTCTAAGAAAGTGCCTTTTTACTGGCCAACAAATCTATCGGGATCCAGTTAAGCAGCAGAAATAGGGATTTCATCGAAGTTGATCCCAGTGATCCAGTTATCAGGATCGACATTCTTCTAAAAATCTTGTCAAGGATTTTACAATTTGAGTTTATATTTAATGCTCACTAAATATACAGAATGTTATTGGTACTGATTCTTGTTTGAAGAGGAACTTAGAAATTGCAGTCCTAAATTGAAAAATATAGATTTTGGATTGAGTATGGACTTGTTTGCCTATAGGGGGGAACTTATAAAGAGTTTGGGAAGTTTAAATAGATTTGACAGCAAATTGCTTACCGAGCTTTACAATGCTATATAAGTAAAGATCAAGAGTATTAGATATTACAAACTTTTTTTAGAATATCTCACAGATATGCTAAGAATAGGAAAACGTTGTTAAGATAATGGCTTGATTTTGAATGTTAAAATACTAATATTATTAAGATAACATAGAATTGAAAACTTTCGACTTCTATTACTTTAAATATCGCAAATTTTATAGATTTTTATTTTTTAAAATCTGTTTTTATAATTTGCCTATCTCTGCTTAATCTACATATAATTTGTTCAATAATTACAACAACTTCAATAAAAATTTAATTTAAAAAAATATATACATATATTAATTGTATAATATATATATAAATCTTTCATGAATGTATGAATGTTTTATTTAATTTAAATAATTTTAATTTTCTATAATTCTAATTGTATTGTTAAAATTATAATAAATTTTATTATTGTATCATATGCATACAAGTACAGTGACTACTACTACTACAACAAATCAAATAATAATTGTTCTATTGAAATAAAAGATAACATTTACAACTACAATACAAACAAACCAGAAAATCCCAAGAAAAAATAAAATATTAAATCAATACAGTCAGTCAGCTAAATGTACATACAAACAACTCAATAAATAACTGTTTTATTATCATTTAAATATAAATGTTTTGAACCAATGCAAACCAAAGAAGAAAAAAAAACCAAATTCTTTTTATATAAACTTAAAATCATATATATATATAATTGTTATAGATCAGAAACACAAACACACACACACACACTTAATAATTAAATCATAAATTTTTCATCATTTAATTCATTAAAAAAAAATACTAATAATTATAAAGAAAATATAAATAAATAAATTGAATTTGAAAAAAATATATATAAAATAAAAACACAACATCATTTAGGAGCAGCAGCTGCAACAACAAAAATATCTTTAACCAAACGAGCTTTAATCGGTGATGCCAACTCATCGCCTCCATTAATGTTTAATAAATACAGACGTTTCTCAAATATGGCCACCCAAACTCCAACATCATCAACGAAAAGATTTCACTTAAATAATCCCCCCACAACATCGTCTGATGTTAAAGCAGAAGATCATCTTATGACATTTTCCTCATGTTCTTCACGTAGAGGTCGTAAAATAATGTCATCAAATGCAGGGGATTCATCCAGAGATCGGCATATGGATCTGGCAGCTAAATATTCTTCCATTTAAACAAGTAGTAAATGAAATAAACAAATTAACATTTAACTCATTAAAATTTTGTATATAAATTAATTAAACTATTAAGTGAAACGGAGAAAACACACAAAACTTTAAAGTTACAAAAAGAAAACGAGTATAGTATAGATGATTATTAGTGTCTAAATTATATAAAAAAAGAAAACTTTTATAAAATTGATAAAAAGAAAATTTAAACCGAAATTTAGGATTAAAAATTAATTCATTCAAATTGTTCATAACTTTGTAAATAAAGTAAGTAATTGTTAATTTTTTTAGTTAAACAATTCACACACACACACACATAACGAAATGTTTTCAAATATTTAACATACTTTGGGGCTTTTCTTTCACAAGTGATCAGAGTTAAATTGTTAAAATAAAAACTATAGTTTGTGGAACTGTGGTTTAGAGCATTTAAACTTTGGAACTTATTTGGTGTCTCCAGAAATATTAGAGATAACAAATTTAAATTTCACAAGAAGTGTTTTTAAGCTCCTATTATATTTCGAATAGTTCCTCAATTATGACTAATGCCATCTTTACACGATCACACAAGTAATATGATCTGTCAAAATTTTGTGTAGAAGAGTACAGATGGGATCGTCTAAACACAATATGTAATGAAACCATCACACATTGAGAGAGAATACAGATGGAAAATTTGACAGTCGTATGGCTCTCTTCATTTTTTGAAATGATTCAAAAAACGAGCAGGTCGCATTAGATCAGGGATGTATTTTTATGTAAACACATATAAAAAAACTGAAACAGCTGTTTCCATCTTACTTTTTTATTGTTTAATACCAATCGTCTAAACACGAAAAATATAAATCAAACGACTTTTATTCTCTTTTTTTGTCAAACGGATGGAATTTCATTTTACTTTTTCATTAGACTTGTCGTGTGATCGTGTGAAGTGCCCTTAATTGTACAAGTTGTTAATATGATTTTGGATTCAAATGAACACTTCTTTTTTCTTAAAAATCGATCTATCATCGGTTCAAAGTCCAAACACTAGCAAGCGAAAGTTTTATGGCTTTTACTCAAAGCTCCGAGTTTTTGGTACTGTGGTATAAAACATTTAAACTTTGGAACTTATTTGGTGTCTACAGAACTATTAAAGACAACAAATTTGGAATTTCTCATAAGGTGTTATTGTATTTTGAATAGTTCCACAGATTCCGCCACCTCAATTTTGACTCATTGTACAACTTGTCAATATAAACACGATTTTGGATCCAAATGTACAATTCTTTTGTTTTTGTCTTGATTTGTGACTGGAACAAAAAAAAACTCATTTTAAAATCTTTATATCGATCTATCAAAACATCGATTCAAGACTAAACACTCGCAGCAAAAGTTTTATGGCTTTGAATCACAGCTCCGAGGCGGTCAACTAACATCATTATAATAATAACACGATTACGAAACGTAATAAGCTAAAGATCAATTTTTTCTTAGATTTGTGACGCAAGGGAATCAGAGGTTTTACATGTTAAAGTCTTTCATTTAAGTTCAAACATGTCGTTAATCATTGCTCGATAACCCCAGATGTTGGACGAAATTATGCTTTTCGAAATTACACGCATTCGAACACAGAAGCAACATTCCCATAAGTGTGTACCGTATGATGAAAAGGGTGATGATGGTTTTTTTTAGGTCATTATCTCAAACTGTTTGAATTAACTAGCACATTTTAGGAATAAGTTTAAAATACACCCCAAAGGTGTCTTAACATGAATGCATCATTTATGGGATGTAGATGGAAATGGACTTAAACGCCATAAAAAAAACTCATTTATTTTATGGAATTATTACTGACGATTACAAATGGATACTGGGCAATCACAAGAAATCATATCGGAAGCCCGGTATACAAGCCAAATCAATATCATAAGAAAAGTGATAAAGGCGAGTTATAGCTATATTGCTATTGAAATCAAGGTAGAAGATCACAATAATCCGAAAATAATGTAATAATTTAGAGCGTGTCGGGATTGTACGAAAAGAGCAATATCAATTTTATATAGACGATATATATATCTTCCACCAAACTCTTCAGAGTACAAGCTTATTGTTATGAGTCAATCTCATTATCATTACACAACTGCTGAACTCGCAATTTATGATTTCTATTGGACGCTGTTGTTAAACAGATCACCAAACCCTTTCCTTAGTGTCTGACGTGATTGATTGTATCACATTTTACTTTAAGGAATTATTACTGACGATGAAAAGTGGTTACCGGACGACTGGCTAAATCACAAGGAATCGGTTTACCAGCCAAATCGATGCAATGACAGAAAAATTATAAAATCGAGATATTGCTATTGAAATCAAGCTAGATGATTACAAATCAAGCGAAAATAATGTAAACACCAATAAGCTTGAAATCCGAAGATATGAGTCAATCTTATGATCATTACACAACTGCTGAACTCGCCATTTATGATAGAAGATCTTGTTGTCAACCAGATCTTCCATCTCACTCTACTTGTCCATTGGAATTTTCCACGTCGTGTTACTAGAGTAGTATACTTTCTAGCAGAGATCACCATATCTTTTGCAAATTTTAACCTAATTTGTTGAATGTTGTTAAGCATTCAAGATCACTTTTGTAGTATTTACGCTCTTGCTATTAGTTTTGTTTTACGATTGTATTGTGTATGTGTGAATTGCCGAAAATCTTTGTAATTTGAACAATATGAAGGCGCAACGCTGTTGCAAATCCTTTAGAAATGGACTTTTTGAATTCAACTTCTTATGAGTCCTTGATAACAATTGCATCCTTCTTTTTTAGCCCTAATATTTGCCAACAGTATACTTCACACTTGGCACATTGTCCGCCATGAAGATCTATGTGGAATTTGTTGGTAACTATTGCATGTTGACACATGTCTCGCTAGTATATTAACACTTAACGTCAATGTTGGGTTATGCCCTGCTGTTTAACATCACTTCCGTTTATAAAAAGTGAGGATAAGAGTATATGACCCCTGTTAGGGTAGCAACATCATACAGAAACATATTCGAAAGACCGAAAAACGATTCCGTCAAATAAACCAAGGACTGACATGAATAGAGTAAACTAGAAACATACCCAAGATAACTTTTCTAGGTATAAGGGTCGGTAAAATCGTAACAACATTCAACAACATCCATCCTATATCATATACACTTGTCGCAGTCTCACCTCAGCAATATCGGCAACATTACTGAACATATTTCCCACTATACTCACCTCAGCAATATCGGCAACATTACTGAACATATTTCCAACTATACTGTCAGCCTTTGTTCAGCGAATTTGGGTTTAAACCATAGCCACTTGAAAGCCGAAGGGACTTCTTCGAAACCAATGACAAGACAAAGTCCGAATCTTTACGTTGTGGGTAACCGAGTCCTGTGCCTCTAAATTGTGTGTATCTTTCATGTCGACAGCATGTCAAATCATTCCAAGGAAAACCCAGTTTATGGTACTGGCAGATTAAAAGTTTTGGTAGCACCAAAAGTAACATTCACCGGGAGGGAAACTCATAGTATGTTTGTGATTTAACTTGTTTCATTATTCCGAGTGACCGTTTGAAATACTATAGTAAACGTTTTTGTTTCAGATCTTATGGCGTCTAATGGTTTTGCATTCGTCAGTTTAACCCTTTTGAATTTCCTTTGTAATTATTGATCCTTCGTTGTGTATTATTCCTGAGAGTCCTGGTATTCAAGATCACCTTTGTAAGAGTATTTGCTTAAGGCTCTCTTAGATAGTCCAATACGTTCTTAGATTTCAATATATCGACTGTAGGTTATCGCACCGATCTCTGGTTAGTAGCTTTGGTGAGTGGATTTTCGATGTAAATTCCACAACATGCCTTTAATGCTAATCGTGCATTCCTATGGGATTTTGATCTAATGTTCCGCTTAAGTATGTTAATCTGATCAAAGGAATCCTATGAGATTTTGATCTTATGTTCTGTTAAAGTATGTTAATGTGTATTATTTCACGAACTTATGACTTGATTTCTGGATTTTCCAAAAAGATCATAAGCCTGTAATATTTCTGAGTGGAAACTGAAGACACATCGGATTTTAAAATGTATCTGATTTAAATACATCCAATGAGTATTTGCACTAGTGTTCCGCTCAGACATGGCATTAGGTTCGCAAAGTTTCTGGTAAATTTTATCTGTCCTATTATCACTTTTGGCCGATGCGCCTAAAGATTAGATCCTCTTGAGTGTAAGTACCATCACATCATGCCTATTGGTTAAGGGTCTCTTACAGTTTAATGCGTTCGGACTAATTGACAGGCTGTCAATAAGGATGTCAATTCGCATCAAAACTTTAAGAGTTCCATAATTTTAACAAAAGAATAGCTTAAGCATCAAACTTGGTCCTCATCTAGGATGTCGAAGTATTTGTTTCCTACACCACTATATTGTGGAGGATATTATGAGTTTATGCTGATCTTTGTAACACCCAAAAATATTGGTCCTATACAAACGTTAATGTATATCAATCGGCTCAGAATCACTCCGTCTAGACTGTGTGTCCATATAAACCTTGTGCGTACGCTTCAGTGTTCCGCTCAGACATGACATTAGGATCGCAAAGTTTCTCATAAATTTTGTCTGTCCTATTACCACTTTTGGTCGATGCGCTTAAAGATGAGATCCACTTGACTGTAAGTACCATCTCATCATGTTCGGTCTAATTGTCTTCAGGCTGTCAATAAGGATGAAATTCGCATCAAAGCTTTAAAAGTTCCATAATTTTAACAAAAGAATAGCTTAAGCATTAAACTTGGTCCTCATCTAGGATATCGAAATGTTTATTTCCTACACCACTATAGTGTGAAGGATATTATGATTTTATGCTGATCTTTGTAACACCCAAAAATATTAGTCCTATACCCACGTTAATGTATATTAGTCGGCTCAGAATCACTTTGTCTGTCTGTGTGTCCATGTAAACATTGTGCGCACGCTTCAGATCGCAATTTTGAAAATAAATTTATGAAATTTTTGATCCAAGCAGGATTAGTATCTTTACGCGATTTCTAATTTTGTAGACAAAATCGTTCCGATTAGTATGAATTAAAATTTTGTTAAAGTTTTCGAATAAAGATGAAATTCGAAACTCAAGCCTTTTGCAAAATATTTCAATTTTTAAGCAGAATTTTTTCAATAATTCACATTTCAAAATTAAAAAAATGTCGTTATAAAAATTAAAATTAATACAAAAATGGGTACATAATGGAATTTTAAATTTAGACAAAAAAGAAAAAAATTTCGAATAAAAAAAAAACTAATTAATGTATTTAATTAAATGTATATGTATAGTGGAAACGATTTACTTTATAAAACAAATAAAAATAAATATTTAATATTTAAATAAAATTAAAAAAATAATTAAAATTAAAAAAAAAACATTATATAAAAGATTTTTAAATAAGAAAAGAACTGCCAACAAAGAAAAAACTAATTCTAAAAATAATTAAAAACTTAGTTACAAAAAATAAAAAGAAAATTAATAAAACAAACAATTTAAAATTAAAAAAAAAGTAAATGTAACTTGAAAACGAAAAAAAAATAATAAAAAAATAGTAATAATTTAAAAAAAAGGCTCGCTAAAGAGAAGACCAATTAAAACTCAAAAGTTGAATTATCAAAAAATAATAAAAACAATTTTTTGTCTAAATAATAAAAAAAATATTAAAAAAATAATTAAGGGGGTAAAAAACATTTTAAAAAAATATTTTTTTTTTTTATAAAAATAAAAATTAAAAAATATTTTTTTAAAATGTAACTAAATAAAAAACAAGGGAATTATTATTAAAAAAAAACAAAAAAAAATTGTTAGGAAATTTAAAAAATAAATAAACAATAAATTTAAAACAAATTAGAATTTTGTTAAAATAATTAATTATTTAAGATTTTCATTAATTTTTTTTTGTAATTATTTAATTATTTATGAAAGAAAAAAATCACAGATTTTTATTATGTTAAAGTTTGCATAGATTTTATAAATTAATTAAAAATAAGAAAAAAAAAATAATAAATTATAAAAAATTATTTTGTTTAATTTAGATAATAATATTAAATAATTAATAAGTAAAAATAATTTTTAAACAAATAATTTCTGTTTGTATTCGTAAGCCCTGTTTATTTTAAATTTTTAACTAATTTTATTAAATAAATTAAATTTTTTTAATTAAAAAAAATACAACAACAAAAAAAGAAAACTTATTAGCAAAAGGGGTTTCAATGTAATTGTAATAATAAAATAAAACAAAATGTTATAAAAAAAATTATATAAACAAAAATTATTATAAATTATTAAATAATTAAAAAATTTATAAAAAAAAAATTCTACAGGAAAAATATAAATTTTTTCTCCAAAAGCAACGCAATTAGTTAGCTTAATCAATCTATTATGATTATTATTATCATCATTATTATTATTATTATTATAATTATCATTAATTATTATTAAAACGGGTCTAAAGAAAGAAAAAAACAAATTTATTAAATTTAAACTTATATTTAGTAAAAGTAAAGCTTTGCTTAAATATTTTATTTTCAAATTAGTCCTCCTTATAAATAATGATCCATAAATGAAATATAAATATATCAACTTGAAACTCTATTGCTAAATAAAATTGAAAAATTTATACATAAATAAAAAAATTACAAAAAAAAAAAAAAATGTTTTTATTTTTAATTATTAAAATTTTTTATATTTTTTTTTTAGTTTTTAGTTAATTTTTTTCTTAAAACACATGAACACGAAATTTCACAAAGTCGTAGTCAAGATGTTCTCGGTTTGTTTTACAATTATGGTGGTCTTTGTATTTAAAATCTAAACGAAATAAAATTTTATTTAAATCAGTGGACCAAATGCATAAAACTTCAAAATTATAAGATATAAACTGCAAGCATTTTTTTCAGGATATTGAACGAATACTAAAAGTGAAGAAATAGATATCTGAATTCCTTCTCCTTCTCCTCCTCCTTTGGATAATTCTTGCGAAGGACCAATAGGTAAAAAGTTACACTCATTCTGTATAACCAAACTGTGCAACTTTGACCCCCTCTAATTCTGGCACTTCATGATCGATAGATCTGTGTCTAACATAATACCCGATAGCACTAACCTTTTATCTAAATCGGAAGACATCGATTTTAAAAGTTGGGTCATTTGACACGAAATTCCTCACTTTCTGGACTGAAGTCTAAATGCTTTACGTAAGCACCTGCCTTGACGGCCTATTTCACGGTCTTCTTTTTCCCTGCCCTCTTACACGCAGGTTGCAGTTTACGTATGTATATGAATATCAGGTCCATTATACGGGCACCTTGCTCAAGTACTTGCACTATCTAATCTCTAATCATTGCTACCCCGTTGCTTAACTTCCTAGATGTAAAACATTACTTTAATTTACAACAACGCACATGGGATGGCCTCTGTTGAGTCTGCAACAGCATCAAGAGACGTAACCGGTAGAATGAAGTACGAATTCATTAAATTTAAACCCATAGTTTGTTCTTACTCACAGGGATACACTGTGATATCTCGGCAAGGAAGGAGAATTCTATGGTATTTCTTAAATACGATGCCTTATCCATCTTCATTTAACCACAAGAGAAGTGTCATTTATCCGACACACTCATTTCAGATATACGGGAGGGTGAGATCCTCTACATTCATCCCGTATCATAGACAATTAGCACCAACTCTTTTCCTACGCTTAGTGTCACAGTCTCTTCTCTGTGTATCTGTTGTCTTCGGCAACATTCCGAAATAATGACTTTACCTTACATTATTCTTTTAACCGCTACTTACTCATTCCGTATATTTGAGTTTAGATCACAGCCACTACGTGGATCCCAAGGGAACCTCAACCAGCTGACCTTCTTGCGACTGGCCACCCGTAGTACCAGACTATGTGGTTCTCTGGTTAGCCTCCATTGCAAATCAAACCATGGACTTGCCGATGTGTGAAATAACATCACCAGTTAATAGACTAGTACTGGTGCCCTTTACCCCCGGATTGCAATACACCAAAATGGTGTCTATCATCAAGGAAACATGGCCGGAGGGCTGGTGTATTCCTGGACTATGCTAAAGTTTATCTCAAACGGAACTGACGTTTAGATATGACTGATCGAATTTCAAACCAATTTTCCAGAATCGAAATAAAAAGTTCCAAAGAACTTGTCTCTTTAAAACGTACTTTATACTTAGTAATGATATGTAATTGTAACAACTTGCCTTTTAACTTACTTTTCAATAACTACTATGTATTAAACTAATTACATAGAAGTACTTTAATAACACCTTATTAATAATGTGTTAAAATTTTCATTGACAACTATATATAGATCTGATTATATAGAAGTAGTTTAATAATGTCTTTTTATATTTATGAATTATTTGTATAACACATTATTAAAAAGAATTTCTATGTAATCAGTACGATATATAGTTGTCACTGAAAAGCATGTTAATAGGTAAGTGGTTACAGTGGTTACAGAACTTGAGTAGTTTTAAAACAATTTAATAGTAGGACCCATTCTCTGAAATTCGTCTTAACAAAAACATATATATTAGAAATGTACAAAAAGTGTAATTCTTGATTTGTAGATAGTAGGACCACAAAAAAGGACCTTTTTCAAAAAAAGTACATTTCTACAAAGAATCCTCAAAAACTCTCTGTTTAAATATTAATCATTGCTTAAACTGTTAAGATACAAAACTGTATTTAATAGAGACGAGAAAATGAGTTTGTATTATATTATTTCCCAAAAAATTTAATATAGTATTGTTAGTGCAAAAAGGAATTCAATTGATGCAATCAGCTCCATTAAGCAGTGCAAGGATTTTAAATATTTCTTCGTGTTTATAAACAAATCATTTGAATGTATACTTTTTTTTTAAATAAAATAAAGTTATTCAATAAAAACACGTGCAAAAATTTAATACTTAGTTAAAGCCACGTTTTAGTTATTTCATTTATTTAGATCATAAAAATCACATCGATTTGGTTGTGTTTTAATAACAACTACAAAAAAAATATTTTAATAATATTATTGAAAAAATCAGTTTATTGTAAAAATTGTTTCGCTTTAAGCGCTTATTTAAAACATGTTTTTAATTATGATCTAAGTTGCACAGATTTAATCTTTTTACAAAAAAATATAAAAATAATAATAAAAAATATATAAAACCCTAAAACATTTTTTTCCTGCATCACAACATACTAAAAATTAGTTTATCAATTAAAAAATAATAAAAAAACTAAATTTAAATTGAAAATAAATGAAAATGAAAAAACAACATGTAATTTCTATGAAATAAATTATGTAAAAAAACTTGAAATATTATGAAAGAAAAACAAGTAAAATTAATAACGAAATTTAAAACAAAACTTTAAATAATATTTGAAAATAAAAAAAATAAAATTGAAAAATAAATAAAATAATTAATAAAAAATATTAAATTTGGAAAGTGTTTTATTTCAGCCTCTAAAAAAGGATAACTAACTAACTAACTAACTAACTAACAAACTAACAAACTAACAAACTAACAAACTAACAAGCTAACAAACTAACAAACTAACAAACTAAAAAACTAACAAACTAACAAACTAACAAACTAACAAACTAACAAACTAACAAACTAACAAACTAACAAACTAACAAACTAACAAACTAACAAACTAACAAACTAACAAACTAACAAACTAACAAACTAACAAACTAACAAACTAACAAACTAACAAACTAACAAACTAACAAACTAACAAACTAACAAACTAACAAACTAAAAAACCAACAAACTAACAAACTAACAAACTAACAAAATAACAAACTAACAAACTAACAAACTAACAAACTAACAATCTAACAAACTAACAAACTAACAAACTAACAAACTAACAAACTAACAAACTAACAAACTAACAAACTAACTAACTAACTAACTAACTAACTAACTAACTAACTAACTAACTAACTAACTAACAAACTAACTAGCAAACTAACTAACAACTAACTAACAACTAACTAACTAACTAACTAACTAACTGACTAACTAACTAACTAACTGACTAACTAACTAACTAACTAACTAACTAACTAACTAACTAACTAACTAACTAACTAACTAACTAACTAACTAATTAAGAGCTTCTCATCTGAGCTTAGTGGGGTAAAGTGGCTAGCCGAAATAATGGAAAGGTGGGAGAGAATCAATATTTTTGGGTGTTACAAACATCAGCACAAGCGCATGCGTGAGGACCTTTCGCGTAGCCCTTTCTTACGGTGGTACTTTTACAACCATTGGGTGAGTGAAAATAACAACTCACCTCTGTCCCTTAGTGTATCTTACATGGATGACCCTGTCCATGTACAAGCACTTTGCTCAAGTACTTCAGGTATCTAATTTCTGAACATAGCTGCCCCCTTGCTTAACTTCTGATATGTAAAATATCACTTTCGTTAACAACCACGCAGATGAGATGACCTCTGTTGAGTCGGCAACTGCACCTTAAGACCTATACGGTTGACCAAAGTACGAATCCATTAAAATAAACCAAAACTTTGTTCTTACACTCTATGATAATTCTGGTATGAACATACCAGAATTCCCGAAATATTGAGTTTATCTTACATCAGTCCTTTAACCGCCACTTACTCTTTCGGCGTATTTGGGTTTATACCACAGTCACAACGTGGATCTCGAAGCAACCTCAACCAACAGACCAGCCAGGGCATAGTCCTGCGAGCAACTGGCAACCGGTTGTACCAGATTGTGTGGTTCTCTGTTTAGACCTCATGGCAAATCATACCAAGGGCAAGCCGAGGAGTGATGTGATAACACCAGTTTAGAGTCCCGGCAGACTAGATGTAGCACCTCTATACTTCCGGATTGCAATACACCATGATGGGATCCTGTCATCAAACGTGCTCCGGGGGAGTGAGTTTGTCATTCCGTTGGCAATTTCTTTAATACAATTTAAGCCATGTACGTCTGTCTGTATGTCTGTTGAAATCAGTTTTTAGAGGAACCCAGATATCAGCGAGATCTGAATCTCTGTTAGACCTGCTTTCGTCGCCAGTAAGTTTCTTATGAGCACAAACCTTTCTACCAAATTTTATGAGAATCAGTCAATAATTGACCTACCCTCTTATAAGGCCCCCTTCAGAAATTGACTTTAAGGCACTTTATTGGCTTAAAATGTAATTATTACCACGAAATTCGATACACTAAAGTATTACCCCCGTATTCATAAAGATATTAATGGCATATTTAAGGTTTATTGCACACATTTCCCATACAAAATTCCTACAATAAACCATGGATAACTTTATTAAGTATTTATTAAAAAGGGAGTTAATGTTTATACTTAGAAGAGCATTCTATTTAATGCATACGGTTTAATAGTGAGTATATAGGAATCAGCATAGTCGAACACTCTTACTTATTGTTATATTAACAAATTTAAATTCAATCATTATAAATTTCACAAAAATCATATAAAGCCCCATATTTACATTAGTACATCAGCAACAAATTAGGAAGCGATCTCTTAAACAAACACTTGCCGAAACTAAAGAAATAAACAAATCATACAAACTTTACACCAGCATGAAGTAAAAAGGAAATATAAAAAAGAGAATATCAAAACAAATTAAATAAAACAGAATACAAAACAGATGATAAAAATAACTAAAACAAAAACTTAAAAACCAAATTACTCCCAAACTCTTGTCAAAAGTACATAACAATTGAAAGAGACGGCAACAGAACAACTGCAACAAAAGCCACAGATAAAACAACTTTAAGGTCCCAGAATGACATCATGAGATTGTTTACTTAGAGTTAACTAATACAAAAGCTGAGCTTGTAAAAAAAGCTTTATAGTTGAAAATACAGTACACAGAGATGAATTGTTAACAATAGTGGTTTTCAGTTAACGAATGTAACTAAACCAGTTAAGACGTATTCAAGCGAAATTTAAGTGTAATATTGGGAAAAAAAGAGAGACAAGTGAAAAAAAACTTTTTAACAAAATAAAAAGTATGAAAAAAATTTGCATTAAATTATTAGTTACAAATACTACCTAATATTAACTTCAAAAATATTAAAAAAAGAAAATTATTATGTTCCAAATACTAAAAATAAATAATTTAACAAGTTTCAATTTCATTACAAAATTTAGTGCAAAATATTTTAGCAGAGAGTGAAGAAAGCTTAACAGAAAAATGTTAAATGAAAATAAAAATAAAATCAACAAAATGTAATTGCGTTTTAAACGAATTCTCAGCTCATTGTAGGTTGGTTTTTGCTATATATTTTATTTTAACGCAAATATAAATAAACTAGAAAGATTAGATAAAGTTAAGTTCGTCAATATGATACCCTACACAGCATACTCAAAGAATTTATTTTTAAAATAATTCAAGATCTCGTATACTGTTCATTAAAATAAATCTGCAGTTGTCTAGTCTATAGTCAAGTCTAGTCTATAGTCTAGTCTATTGTCTACTCTATAGTCTAGTCTATAGTCTAGTCTAGTCTATAGTCTAGTCTAGTCTAGTCTATAGTCTAGTCTAGTCTAGCTTAGTCTATAGTCTAGTCTATAGTCTAGTCTATAGTCTAGTCTATAGTCTAGTCTATAGTCTAGTCTATAGTCTAGTCTATAGTCTAGTCTATAGTCTAGTCTATAGTCTAGTCTATAGTCTAGTCTATAGTCTAGTCTATAGTCTAGTCTATAGTCTAGTCTATAGTCTAGTCTATAGTCTAGTCTATAGTCTAGTCTATAGTCTAGTCTATAGCCTTGTATATGATTTAGTATATAGTCTAGTCAGGCCTTTATTTATTAAAACAGCAACATCTTAAAAGTAAAGGAAAAACTATCAAGGTCACTGAAATTAGGAGACTCTTTAAAAGCACACATACATATGAATATACATATATAAATATTTTGTACTAAAAACTCCACTCATAAATTACAACTAAGAGAACTTATTCTCTTATTCTTTCTCATTATGCAATTTTCTAAACTACTGCTCCAACTTAAACTTTTAGAAGAAAAATGGTACCAAACAAAAATTTTTAATTATTTTTTAATTATATTGTAAACAAATGCTTTGTTGTTGTTCTTTTGTTTTAAATTTATCATAAAGAATGTTTAAAGTTCATAGCGGTTTTAGTTGTGGTTGTTGTTACAGTTTTCATTTACTACAGTTTTAAGTTTTTTTTTGTTCGTTTTTGTTTTTATTTAGCTTATAGCTGATGTTCTAGATTCTTTTTGTTTCACCGATATCAATGATTTGGTGTAGTTTAAATAATTAACGTCTTTGTTCCATTCTTTTGTTGTGTTTACCCTTTTTTTGCTGTGAGGCATATACACCTAAATGCATTAGAAAGCTTTGATGAAACATTTAAAGTTTAACATACTCACATGAGTTTAAAATGACTTAATGGTTTGGAAAACGAAAGACTTAAGACACATACTCATTTAATGTATTATGAAAAGTATTAACTTTTATCTTTAAAGATCGTATTCATTATTTTAGATTAGTTTTTTTAAGATTATATTTTATAATTAAATTATTAATTGACCTATTAATAAATACAAGACGACTATAGAATACCCTACATCGATTTTTTTAAAAAGGGGTTATTTGAAAGGTGTGACGGATATTAGAACTTTTATCACCAAAATAATATTACATGATTTATTTACAGTGGACTTTAGGAATTAAATATATTACGAAGTATGGGTTCCGTGGCTCTATTGTTACCAAAACCTTAACTTTTGTCAATGAGAACAGTTTGTTATTAATGTAAAATTAAAATAACAAAACTAGACAAATAAAGGCAACTTAAGACTAAAGGAGCTCAAAGAATATTAAGACTATTTCATAGAAATAAGAAGGTGTTCAATTATTTTAAACAAACATTATATAGATCAGAGAGATTCGAATAATTAATATGTTAAGAACTGACTAATAACGTAATAATATGAGCTAAAGTCTCCATGACTTTATGAAGAGAAATTCTAAAGAACTTGTTGTGTAGACAGTGTGTCATGTACGATTTCCATAATAACACTGACCAGTGACTATTCATACTAAAAAACTTACTGATACCTAAAGACCTATTCTTGACCACAGGGAGCTTGTTATAGTACAATTATTATCATGTGACTATCATTAATTATTAGATTGTTAGATCTGTTAGTATAGACATGCAGACAATAGACAGTTTGTTGAGGAAAACACTTTGAAGAGATAAGAAAACGCAAAATTCTGCTTAAGAATGGTCACATAGGATTGATGGATGCTAACAATTCTAGCAGTTGCTTAGCTTGGAGAATTATCGGTAAGAATTGATCCTAGAGCTTAAGTTAGATCTCACAACCTGTTCAAGAAGTATTCGATTTAAAGACGTATCTCATGCTTGTCACTCAATAACTATTCCAAACTACATGCTAGGTTTGATTAAATAGAAAGCCGCCATAGATTTTGAAGATCTTGAGAGTACATACTTATACATGATAATCTGATATTTACCTTTATATGATGTACACAGCTTACGCTTATCAATCTTTGAGAAAAAAATTAAAGGTTAATATTCCAAAAAATTGGTAACACTACTTTTTATTAGCCCTCCATATAAACGTTTTCCCTCAAATACGGTTTCTGAGCTCATAAATATATTTAATGTTATTGTATCTCTTCTGAATATGATTTTTAACACTATCACTAATCTTGGCTGTTATATGGTTGGCCATGTCCTTCTATACAGTCTTTCCTGTTTAATTTTCTATATTTTAGAATCGAAATATATGAAATGAAATAAAAACGGTCCTCATAAAATGTAAACACAGACGTTTTTGATACATTAACCTTTAACAAAAAGGGAAGTGTTCTGGTACTTTTTATACCCTACACTACTATACGCGCTTGTGCTAATGATTGTAACACCTAAAAATATTGGTCCTAGACCCACCTTTAAAAATACCAACCGGCTAAGAATCACTTTCTGAGTCGATTTAGCTATGTCCGTCCTTCCGTCTGTCTGTGTGTCCATGTAGACTTTGTGCGCACGCTACATGTCGCAATTTTCAAGGTATTTTAATGAAATTTGGCACATACTCTTTTTTTAGTTCAAGGACAAGAACTCTAAACGACACTACCGATTTTATTAATGATCGGGCCTCATTTAACCCTAGCTCTCATACAAACTCTTCTTCAGAAAATGACTTGAAGGTTAACATTCACTTATAAAGACTAATGAAACGATTAAAATCTATAAAAATAACTTTGAAATAGATGTAAGTTGCTCTACCAAAATTTTTTAGGATAGAACCTTAAGGACCCAAAAAAGGATCTTTTTTTATCAAAAATAAGTCAAAATATTTGGTACTTTTGAAGTGACATCAAAGCTCTTATAGGAAATGGTCTAAGCTTTCTTTTAAGTAAAAAAATACTACAATAAAAATTTCCGTTTTGAAAAAATTGGGTAAAATTGAGAGTCTATAAAGTCCTTCAAGGACTATAAAGTCCTTCAAGGAAATTGTATGAGATTTTTTTAAGTAAAAAGGTCTAATTTTGAATGAAATTTAGAAAAAAGATATTATTTTTTTTTTAATTTAAAAAAAAAAAGCTTTTTGCAAAGAATGAAGAAGTAGCTTTTTGAACTCCTTTGAACAATTTTCTCTAGGACCAATAGGTGAAATGTTACATTTATTTGAATAAAACCTTGTAGGACCAAAATCTCTAACTTTTCAACCCCTCTGAGTTCGGCAGTTCTTGACAGATAGAGTTAGAGTCTGACTTACTACCCCAAAAGTACTATCCTTGGCGCAAATTTCAACCAAATCGGAAGACCTCGATTTTTAAAGTTGGGTTACTTGACACGAAATTCCCCATATGTATGTATGTATGTATGTATGTATGTATGTATGTATGTATGTATGTATGTATGTATGTATGTATGTATGTATGTATGTATTTATGTATGTATGTATGTATGTATGTATGTATGTATGTATGTATGTATGTATGTATGTATGTATGTATGTATGTATGTATGTATGTATGTATGTATGTATGTATGTATGTATGTATATAGTCGGGTATTTCAATTGTACATTTGACATTAATGCATTTTGCTACAAATAAAATAAAATTATCTAAGTAATTATAGTTACTATAGAGCATTCGTGTTGTTGAATAATTCTACAAAACTCCCTCCCCTCTGTTACCCCTAATATAAAACAACTGACTTTTATGGCAACAATTTTACAAAAAACACAAATAAATTTTAAATTATAAAGCAAAGTTCATTGTCAATGACAAATGCATTAAAAATTTACAACAGCAACAACTAATAGTAATAAATAAAATTATTAACAAAGTCCTAAATTATTAAACAATTAAATCAGTTTATATATTATTTATTTTTATAATTTTTATAGTTATTTGCAATGTGTTGTTGTCTTGTTTTTTGTGTATATATATTTTTTTCAACTATTATTTTTAATGAGATCATAAAACAAAAAGACATCATTTGAAAAAAAAAAAAATAAATATTTATATAAAATATTCAAAATGTAAACAAATGCGGTTTGGCAGGTAATGAAATGTTTTGTATTTATAGCTTCGTTTTGTTTTTATTTTTAATCCCAAATTACAAATTCGTTTTGAATAAATGCTGTCAAATTGTATTGTAGAGACAAAGCGAAAAAAAATCATTTTAAATTTTTATAGACGACAATTAATTTTGTTTAAATATTGGTTTAGTTTTCTAAGGGGAAGAGTTTAGCAGGGAGTAGTTGTGTTAGTGTTTTAAAGTGATTTTTTACTTAATGAATTTTTCATATTTTATATTCGTTTATTTGTATTGCGTTGATATTTGTTTACAAAAAAAAAAACAAAAAACTGCTGCAGTGTAATTGTCATTTAGATTTTTTTCTAAAGTGCTTTACGTAATTTATGATTTCAGTATTTATCTTCAGTAATATTTTATGTCTTTCAAATTTGTTCTGTTCAATTTATTTAACAAATAATTTTAAGTATTTTTTAAACTGCGCTGTAGTATGACAAATAATTTAAATATTTTTTTTCTGTTTTTTATTAACTTTTATTAAATTGTTTGTTTATGCTAAAACATGTTTAAGTTAATTTTACTTATATCCATGTAGCTTTTTGTCATATTTTGCATGATTTTATAGACTAGACTAAAGACTAGACTATAGGCTAGACTATAGACTAGACTATAGACTAGACTATAGACTAGACTATAGACTAGACTATAGACTAGAATATAGACTGGACTATAGACTAGACTATAGGCTAGACTATAGACTAGACTATAGACTAGACTATAGACTAGACTATAGACTAGACTATAGACTAGACTATAGACTAGACTATAGACTAGACTATAGACTAGACTATAGACTAGACTATAGACTAGACTATAGACTAGACTATAGACTAGACTATAGACTAGACTATAGACTAGACTATAGACTAGACTATAGACTAGACTATAGACTAGACTATTGACCATACTATAGACTAGACTATAGACTAGACTATAGACTAGACTATAGACTATACTATAGACTATACTATAGACTAGACTATAGACTAAACTATAGACTAGATATTAGATTAGACTATGTACTGACTATAGACTAGACCATAGACGAGACTATAAACTAAACTATAGATAGACTATAGACTAGATATTAGACTAGACTATATACTGACTATAGACTAGACCATATACGAGACTATAAACTAAACTATAGATTGACTATAGACTAGAATAAAGACTAGTTCATGAACTTATACTATAGGTTATACTATAGTCTAGTCTAGAGTATAGACTAGATTATAGACTAGATGATAGACTAGATGATAGACTAGACTATAGCCTAGACTAGATTGTATAATTTAGACTAGAGACTAAATTATACAATTGGCTAGGCTATAGACTATACTCTTGACTAGACTATAGACAAGACTGTAGAGTAGACTATAAACAATGGACTGGACTTTAGAGTAGACTATGGGATAGACTATGGACTAGACTAAAGACAAGACTATACACTAGACAATAGACTAGACTAAAGACTAGACTTTAGACTAGGTTATAGACTGGACTATAAACTAGATTTCAGACTAAAATACATACTAAACTATAAACAAGACTATTAACTAGACTATATACTGTACACAAGAGCACCCTATAGATATGTCTTATGCATTTTTACGTAATTCTAGCTGACCTTTATATTATTTCAGTTCATTGCACTAATTGCTTTTAAAAACCAAATTTTAGCACTTCCCCAAAAAGGGAAATTCATAATTAATTGCCTATTAAATTACCCCACAATCACACATTCATCTCGGCTGTCATTCTAAATGGTTTTTAGTTAATATTATTATATAAATTAATAACTAAATGTTTCATATTTTATTGCTATAAACTATTTCGTACACAACAACACTTGCAAACTGACACATACAACTTTTAATAAAATTTTGATCTCATAATTGTGAAACTAAACAAGGTGGGTGAAGATTTCTTTTGGCAAAACTTGATTTTTGAATTTTTGCCAAAATCTAAAAGAATATAAAAAAGTAAATTAATATACATAAAACAAAAAGCAATATTGTTACTAAAATTCACACCTACTTATGAAACAAAACGAAAGACACTGACAGTCAAAAGCAAGATAAATAAATAGAAACTTGTAAATATTACACCCACAACTTAAACTCTTAAATGAAAACAGCAAATCATTCATAAAATATTTCTATAGTTAAATGTTTATTCCAAGAATATTTTATATTTTGTAAGTATGTAATTAAATCATTAAAATCTTAAAATTTTAACTGAGATTTATAGTAAACTATAAATAAAACTTCAAATTCATTCAAAAAAAAAAAAAATACTTAAAATAATAATAAAACAATATTTTTACTATAGTTTTGTTAATGTTTGCAACCTACATAATACTGAATACTGAAGTAAAGTTGTTGTTTTTGTTTTTTTATTCTATACATAAAACAAGTTTCTTACTTAAGTCTTTTGTTTTTCTTTAGCACTTCATGCACATCCATACAACTACAACTCACTCATGCGGCAATTATTTTGTTGTTATTTTAGTTTGATTTTGTTATTCTGGCTTTAAATTTAAAGAATTCTTAACAATATGATTACTTCTATAAAGCAAAAAAAAAAAAAAAGTAAATTAGTTTTCAACACAATTATTTTTCCTTTAAAATTGTTTAGTTATTTCCATTATTGTTTTCTTGTTTAAAGTAAAAGTGCAAATCATTCTCAGTTTACTAGAATATGGAAAGTTTAAAGACGTTCCCATGATATAAAAGTTTATTTCAATTTAGTAATTTGTTGTACATTTTGAAATTACAATTCTATATGATTAATTAAATGCATTTTCTCGTGTTTTTAGCTCAGCTTGAGTGCAGTCTTAAATTTCTGATTTTGTGGCTTTTTACATATAATTTTTCTAAGTAAATATATCGATAGCTTTTGAAATGTATTTAACTATTAGTTATTATTGATAAGCATTAGGGTGTGATTGTTTTTGGTATAGAATTTTCCGACCAAAGAGAATTATGTGTCAGATTTTCGAGATTAATGAAAGTCCATAAGCAGTCTATAGTCTATTATCTTGTCTATAGACTAGACTATAGTCTAGTCTATAGTCTAGTTTATAGTCTAGTCTATAGTCTAGTCTATAGTCTAGTCTAGTCTATAGTCTAGTCTATAGTCTAGTCTATAGTCTAGTCTAGTCTATAGTCTAGTCTAGTCTATAGTCTA